>NC_053163.1:45483949-45725266 GCF_016835505.1 Polypterus senegalus
CGTGTGTGTGTGAGAGAGAGAGGGAAGTAGAGGTGAGGTAAAAAGCAAGTGGGCTTAAATGGTACTTGGGAGTAGACAAGTAGACAGGAATAACATTTTTGAGAGCCTAACTGTGCAGTAGAGCTTGTTTTGTGCAGTTTCTTTATACATACATTGATATATGCCTATGTGTGACCTTCTTCTTCATTTTTGATGTTCTCATATCCTGCCCACTACTCTTTAATCTTTATGTGTGCATGTATGCTTGCTGTTATAAATAGTTAGAGACAAAATTAGGGAAACATCTCTATATAAAATGTATTGCTGATGTTCAGGGCATCAAACTGCATACAGAAGTTATTTCGAACATCTGGAAGGGAGGCATCACCACTACAGCATGGTCTTATAGCCTGTGATGACTTGAACTCCCTGCAATATGTGCCATGTGTCTGGGGTGTCCGGAAAAAGTTGCATTGGAGTTTCTTGCCATACTCTTGCTTAGCTGCTTTGATGCCCCAAGATACGTTTGCCCTCTCTGTTCTGAGGGTTACCTTGTCACCTGATCTGAAGGCAGCATTATGGGATTTTAACAGTGCAAGTATCTCCAATGTCACCCACAGTTTATGATTTGCACCTGTTTTGATGATCTTTGAGACAGTTACTTCATCTCTGCACTTCTTAATTTAGCCAGTGACTTCTGCTGCATACACCTCTAAGATGATCTAATGGCCGTAATTGGCATTTGCTTCAACACTAGAATTACCAAAGCCTACAAAAAAAATTGTAATCCCAGCCCACCTTAAATCCCTTTGCACCTCTCTGTCAGCGTCTTTTGTGTTGTAAATGTGACGATCAGCAAAAGCAGCAAGCAGCCTGCTATCTTATCCCCCCACCAATGCAGAAAGGGCAGAAAGCTCTCTCAGCTCAAGTCTGTTCACCGGCATGTGAGTTGCCTGGAGTTGTATAGGGTAAAAAATATATTGTTACTTGGAAAACAAGCATTTCATGTGTGTTCCGTATCTACAACAATCTATGTAAACACATCATTAAAACAGAAATGTTTTTCATGTTTTAGTTATAATTGACAAAATGTACACATGAAGCGTATAATGTGTGAAACCTGAAGTCCAAATATCAAATAAACACTTTCACAAAAGGTACACGTATAACAAAATAAGTGTGCTTTTATTCAAGAATATAACTGCAGTAAAAGAACTTGCATTGACATGCCCTTAATATGACAGCTTGGTGGTGCAGGTTTAAGAACTGCTGAGTTCTAATCAAGACGTTCGCAGTTCGATTCTGGATGCCTCCATTTTGAGAAGTGAGCTGCTCTTATTCTTACTATTATAGAATAAAAGCATACATTTGATATAAGTCTGTAACAGCCAGTTTAAATTTATGGTACTTGTAAAGGTTAGTGATTTTTTTTAATTTAGTTTTATTCTCTCAGCCCTGTTAATGCTCACCCCAATCTGACACTGCTGTTTTCAAATAAAGATGTGCTATAGCAGAGGTGAACTCAAGGATGAGGGTTCTACATTGGAGAAAGAGAACAGAAGCCCTCCCTGCAAGAAACGCCCACTCACATATAAGAACAATGCAGCTGCACCAGGCGTAAAGGCAAAAGATGGCACCGTTTGGATGTAGCAACAGGTTGGGCGTCATCCTGCCAGTCAGTCTGCCCCACACCTGTACTTCAAAGAAAAATCATGGCTTAAAGAGCTTGTCAAGGTATCGTGCAAAGTCCTGTTTGTGATTATGTTTTATGATGGTTATTAAATAAAAAACATTATATGTTACTTATATAAAAGCCAGATCGAATGTTATTTACCTTGATTCATTTACTTATCTTCCTACAGCGTAAAGTCACAAGTAGATAGCAGAGCTTCCTCTGTTTATTGACAAGGGCATGCTTACACAGTACATGTGTACTGAAGTGACATTAGCTGCAGGTGGAAGCTCCTGTCATACCCTATCCAACTGTGTTTGATCTTATTCAAGAAAAGATCCCAGGTGCCCCACGAAAGAAAGACTTTCCGAGACTAAGGTCATAATGCTTATGAAAATGTTTCTGGACAAAGGCAGAACCATAACAGCCATTGCGTTGAGTTGGATTGGATTGGATCTAGTTGGATTTCCATCCCATATGCATTTAAAAAAACAAACGAGAACTGCCACTGAATATAAAATACTGATCCCTGTGCACTGGCAGCATAGCACTGCATGTCTAATTTAACAGCATAATTAGCCATGTGTACAGCTACAATCTCAAACAAAGCCTTAAAAGCAGCCTTCCCTTTGCCAGAAAACAGAGGAGACCCAGTGAAATAATAATAACTAAAAATATAATATTATTATTTATAAGGACTTTCTTTCTTCATGATGGAAGAAAAAAGTGCAAAGCATCTACACAGATACATAGGAAGCAAGAAAGACGTTCCAGCTAGGCCTGGAGCCACAAATTCAAACAACAGCGCAATCCAGTCCAATGCTGCTGCTATATGGCACACCCGATGTGCGCCCCAAAATTGGAACTCTGTGAGTACAATTATCTATATTTTATTTACTTATTGCTTGTTTGTGGCCATTTGTTGTAATTTGTTGGTGGTATTCATTCCATCTGTATCATGGGTAGCACTGCTGCAACATTTCAGGCCACAATAATTAGTCCAACATAGTGGGCAGACACTTTTGTAACCCTCAGGAACATTTAGGTGAACATTTGATCATTATAATCCATTCAAACCTAGTTCAGTTCTTCCTTCCCCACTGACTTCAGTGCATTTTGCTGAGTTTGATAAAGTTCACAAACATTTCCATGATTATGCTGAACTCACCATGAAGCAAAATCCATGGGATTCAGTCATCACTATTAGTAATGCATAAGGATGACGACAGTCAAATGAAATTGTTTGTCTTTACACTAGAGTTAAAAGATAAAAGAGTTAACAGGATGCTACATACAATAAGAAATCATTTGTAACTTTTACACATTTTCTTGTTCTATAAAGTGTACTATTATATTAAAAATACTGTGCTTAAGTAGTAATTTGATGATGACTATTTCACCAGTAGTTTAGCATTGAATGTCCTTTTACCGGCTGATTTACCACAGAAAGCCATTTCTACATATCATTTTGAATCTGCAGTGTTCACTTCTTAGCAGCTGTCACAGCTGATTGCGTTCCCCTATTCAGCTACGTTTACTAATTGCTCACTCATTCCTAGTATCCTGTCCATTGTTATACCTCTGGTCCCTAACCATACTGACAGACATAATCCCAAAGCAATGAGTGCCTCAGACTCATTGCACTTAACCTAAATGACATTAGAAAAATCAATGAACTAACACAATCAAGGGACTCAATTTGGCAATTCATTCAAGTTTTCAGTCCACAGACGTGCTTTTATGGTCCAAGTAGATTTGCTTTGCACTCAAGTGTCAATACTCCATATTGGATATGGAAATTCATTGATTATCCAGAATGAACATAGCTATGGTGGTTTTAAATTCAGATCTCAGTTAAGGGAAGAATGACAAAAGAGAATGTTTTATAAAAAAAAATAATTCAATTCCAACCTTTGGTGATTTCTTTTTTAAAAACAAGTTACACTTTGGTTATATACAGTAGCTTTGCCAGATACTGTATGTATACAGATGGCAATGCAAAAAAGATTATTGAAAGATAACTGTTAAAAATGGATAGAAAATAGAATATGGACTATAACTGTAATCTGCATTGGTAAAGAGTTTGCAGAAGTGGAAAATTGTATGTTTTATTTTATTTTATGTTTTTATTTTATTGTACTATTTGACATGATTGATTTATTTATTTTTTGAAAACTCATTAATGTGCAGCAGCTGCTCATGAGATTTCTTTAAATATCTTTATAAAGTGGCTTAACGGTACTTGGAAATTACCACTAGTGTACAATGATAAGTTATGCATATGCCCTTTGAGGATTAGAAGATAGTATATAGTCACAGATAAATTACAACTGCATTATCTGTGACTGCTGGTTGAGGGAAGACAGACAAGCTTTTGAACACGATTAAGGGATTTATATTTTCACATTGGAGCTTCTACGGGCTGCAGGGAGGGTTCATAATGGCATCTAAATCTGATCATTGTGATAGGTGACAGGGGATCTTGAAAAACTAGATACTGTGAAATGTACTACATGAATATATTATCAAATGTGCAATAAATGTAGCCATTTAAAACTAAATGCAGAGATAAAGCAACAGATGTGATAACAATACAATGTCAATGAAACATCTGTGCATGTCTCTTAATAACAATACAACAGAGACACTTCAAATTTTAACAAGTAGCTGCAATTCCAAAGTCTTACAAGTACAGATTCATTTGCTAAAAAATTATAACAAAAACAGACATTTATACAATTCTAATCAAAGTACACTTTAAGAAATGTATGTGTATTTATAATTTATTATAATAGGATGATCTACATATCATATATGTATGTTAATCTGTGGGAGCTATACTTTCTTTGACTGATTGTTCTACTTAAAAGATGCAAGGCTAAGGATTTTATTAAAAAATAACATTGCAGAAAAAGCAATCTGCCTCTTAACCATAAGGTCCATGTAAAAACAGTGCTGCTAACATTCTTCTTTTGTATATTAGCTTCTAATAATTTACCATAGATTGAAAGGATAATTGGATTTGTTTTGTTGATTACTTTTCCCTACTCACCTTTTCAAGATTTCCTTGTTTTTAAGGTCATCTCTTCTGTATGTGAAGTTCTATCAACTTAAATACAATAAAAATAAACAGACTACAAGGTCACCTTTTTATTTTTTACTTTTTGTTTCAAACATTTCATAATATGAAGATAAACTTTGATGTGTCGCAAGGGTCAGCATTGCTTTGGTGTAACAGATTAATAAAACAAACAAACACATTTCTTTAATGAAGCGTTAACACTTGTTTTAATTGAATGTTTTTTTAACTTAGAGCAAAATACATGTTTTTATTGCTGCCATGCATTAATTTGGTTTGTTATTCTAAAGGGTATTTTTGATCTTAAAAATCATTTTAAAAATTGTACTTTAAAAAATAAATCAAAAAAAGTTTGGAAGGGGTGTTGATCTTAACAGCAAATGAGTACAAGGATTAATACAGCCATGAGCAAGACTCCAGTTCATCGCATCATAGGAGAATTTAATGTTGCCAATCAACCTAACAGTATGGACTGTAAAAAGAATTAAGGGGCTCTAAAACAAAATGCTAAGTTGAAAGTATGCCCGCTACACAGAAGGTAGTCTACATGAGATATGAATTTGGGTCCAAACACAGTGAGATGGTATGTGCCATTCTTTGTTCAAAAAGCCCTATATTATTTATCAGTGACATTCACTACATTAACTACAAAAAAAAAAGAAAAGAAAATCAAAGCTTTGGTCCAAATTGAGTAAAACTTAAACATAAATATAACATAACATAACATTAATCCAGGTATCCAAATAAGATTCTCTGTATTTTATGTTCATGTTATGCTAAGTCTGTCAGAACAAATTGGTTGGTTCAAATTCAACTTTATTGTTATTTATACAGAAGAATTCTAATGCATACAGGCACCATTGGTGTTAATTTATTATACAATTTTTAAAACAGTTGTGATATTGCTTTTCACCTTCAAACATATCCATGTGTAATCAGTATACATCTAACAGATATAATTATAAAGGTTCACTTCTTCTTTTGGGTGTGTAAGCCAAGCAAATAGCCAACCCAATTTTAGTTCAAACTTAAATGTATTGTTATGTAATACTAAAATTAATTTTATACCTTAATATCTTTAACTAGGAAAAGAAGTACAATACAAACAATAGATGATAAATACAACACAAACACATTCTGCTGTTAAAATTAAAGCAGGACTGCAAATGAGAGAGAAGCAAATAGTCTGGTGAGCCTTACATCCAAAACTGCTAGTTTAATTGCCACTAAGGCTAACACTTGAAGTGAGACTGGAGTGAAGTCTCTTTGTATGCAGTCCAGAAAATTATTATGAAAATCTTTAACATCAACATGTTATGGGCAGAATGAGTTAGGAGATCAAAGGTTATTGTGAGGAACAAATAAACTTTGAGATGAAGGCACAAAATGGAAAAGACAAAAGAATAAATAAAAAACAGGAACTGACCAAAACCTGAAAAGACAAATAAAAAAAAAAAAAAACAACCTATTTAATAGTTATACTTTTAGGGACAAAAGTAAAATTAGTTAAAGAAAAAGTGAAAAACACAGAAAACCCTAAACTAACATTGATTTATTTTGCTAACTAACACTAGAAATGCTTTAGAGAGTCTTCCATCCAGCTGAGAGTTGATTGTGTTTTATATTCTTTTAATGCTTCAGCATTCACTTGTTTAACACTACCACTTCTAGCAAGATATCCATTGCAATTGTGTTTTCATTTTATTATTTTTCTTAATTTTAATAATGTCCCCCATTGATGGGTATATAAGGTCATTATTGTTACATGCACAGAGTACAGTGAAATCTTTGATTGCATATGCTAATCAACATGCCACATGTTGCCAATCACCTCCACCATAATGGAAGAGTATAACTAAAGTATCTTAAATGTTTTGCCTTCATTTCTTTAAATAACCATCTAAACTTAAACTGTTGTCTTCCTTACCTGAAATATCACAGTGAATTAATATTTTTCTTATTTTGCTAATACTCTTTCTCAGTCAGTGTTTAATACCATAATTCTCTTCTTCTTTGCCATTTTTCCTACAGAAATAATTCTTAAGTGCCTTCTCAACTTAGATTTAGATTGCTAACTCAGGCATGGCATAAATTAACAGGATCATTTTAGCTTGAATTCATGCTTGTCATAATAAAGTGTTCATCATAAGTGATTCCACACTGTAGAATGTTAGAATCCTTAACTATGTAAGCCTACCAGTTAAAGAAAGATGCCTGCCAGTATATGTGATATAGACGCTTTGAATTTTTATTCTTTGTCAGTAATTTTTTTCTTGGGAGTTTTTTTATTCATTCCTTAGGTTTCAAAAAGTGTGCAATTCTATTTCACTTTAAATTTTTGTGAAAAAAAAACACCCCTTTCCAGCAACCTCATGACCCCCATGCTCTCCCAATCCATCTACTGACTTCATTGGAAGAGTCACCAGAGACATGAATGTCACTGCCAAGGTATGTAAACCTCTCAACAAGGTTGAAACTCTCACCGCAAACAGACACACTGCTGATGGTTGTGCCCAAGGAGTCATTAAAGGCCTGGATCTTGGTCCAGACACACTCCTCACTCAGTCTCTCGAGCGTCCCGATCTGAGCCTCCATTGACTCCGCGAAAATAACAGCATTGTCAGCAAAGTCAAGATCTGTGAATCTTTCTTCACCAACATATGCCCCACAGCCGCTGGACCCCATGACCTTGCCCAACACCCAGTCCATACAAGCATTGAACAGAGTAGGAGCAAGAACACACCCCTGACGAACCCCAGAATCAACTTGGAAAAATGCAGAGGTCCTGCCTCCACTCTGCACAGTACCAGTGTACATGCCGGCCATGATATTTAGCAACCTCGAGGGGATCCTGCAAACCCTCAGGATGTCCCATAGGGCAGCTTGATCAACTGAGTTGAATGCTTTGCGAAAATCGACTGCAAAGAAACTCTGCTGGTATTCGCGTTTGCGCTCCATGAGAACCCTCAGTGCTAGGATGTGGTCGAGGGTAGACGTCTCAGGCATAAAACCAGAGTGTTTCGGTCACTAGTAGGTGAGCAAGTGATCACGGATACTATTGAGGACAACCCTAACAAGGTCCTTACCCAGCACCGAGAACAGTGTTATCCCCCTGTAGTTGCTGCAATCCAGGTGATCATCCTTCCCTTTCCAGATAGGGACGACAAGTCCCATTTTCCAGTCAGTTGGGATGATGCCAGTATCCCAAATGGAAGCAAAGATTGCTTTCAATGCCGGGAGGACAGCCTTACCAGCAGACTGAAGAAGTTTACCCCAGATACCACAGATCCCTGCAGCCTTTCCTCCCCTTAGCTGGTTCATTACCTGTGTAATCTCAGTGAGATTGGGTGGTTCACAGCTAATTGGAGGATCAACCTCAAGGACCGTGGACCCAGAGATATCCAATGTCCTAGCCGGAGGATCAGCTTTGAACAACTGCTCAAAGTAGCCAGCCCAGCAGGTAACAACTGCAATATCATCAGTAAATGTGACTCTCCGAGGAACAGATTTGGATGTGCGTAATGCTTTGATTCCTTTGTGAGCAGGATGTGTATGAAGTAGATAAATAAATCATCCTATTGGCACCAGTGATAACCCCTTCCAGTTTTCTCTTTATTTTAGTCCTCACAAACACCCCAGAGTCACCACATTCATAACAATGCGTAAAATCAGACTTTTGTTTTCCTTTGCTGAAATGTGGCCTAATATCTCAGACACCATTCATATGAGGCCATGCAGGATGATTTCATCTTTTTCTATAAATCATAAAATATCAATTGAAAATGCACTCTAGTAATGATTTTCTATAATATACACACAGAATCAAACACGAATGTAGCTGTATTTTACAGGCCGCCTGGCCCATACTCCTTATTCATGATTTAAGTTAGTAGCGATTTATCTGGTCTAGCAGTAAACTTTGGTAAAGTAATCTTGATGGATGATTTTAATACTGACAAAAGTTTTCTGTGCCTTCTAAACTCAGTGCAGCTTCTAAAAATTCTACAAAGTCCAAAACTTTGTCAAAATCATACATCATATCTAATTATTAGTCAAGGTGCTGATATTCAAATTATTTTTAACCTTCCTTTAAATGAAACTATTTCATTATTTAATTATATATCAGCTTCAGTCCCTGTCGATTCACAGCTGCAACACAATAAAGATGTATCATATAGACTATAATTAAATTTATTTATAATTTTGTATTGATATTTTCAAACCCTTTTTGAGATGAATATAAGCCATGTAACATGTTACTGTATATGACTAACTTTTTTTACTGAAAAGAACTTAAGATATAATTCCAAATGAAAATTTAGTACAGCTCAAAGAATCTTGCTTTTACTTAAGAATAGCATACACTAAGCCCAGCAGAACTATTACAAGTCTGCACTTTCTTTCTCTATCCTAGATTAAAATATATTCAAAGGTAGCAACTGTGCTAGGAATTTTTTCACATATTATATGCACTTTTTGTATTCCATGAGACTTATGTAAAGAAGATACAACCAGGGTTGACTTAAAAATGTTTGAGTGTTTGTTAAGTGAAGTCTCAAAATCTCATTTTAATCTTTTTAAACAAAGCTTAGACGTATTTTTAGGTAAGAAAAGATATATTGACTAAGTAGTAAAGTTATCAGTTAAATAAATCTGTCTTCTTAGGAATAAGCATGTGAAAATATTTCTGAATAAATAACATTTTTAATTTTATAGAAGTTACCATTATAATGCACTTGACTGTCCTCTTTCGGCACAGAGGAAAATAAAAAAAAAGAAACTAAAATGATAGCTAGGTCACTAGATCTGTATTTTTATTATTATTATTTTTTTAAGTGGCAGATGTTAAATTTCCCTTTCATTAGATAAATCCAAAGTCAATTTTCCATTTCATCTATGTCAAGAGTGGAACAAAACTAGTGGAACATCAATGTCACCACCGGAAATTAAAGAACACTGAGAGATTTTCCCATGCACCAAATTTAAATTTACTTTTATTTGCCCTGCACTAAATTGAGAAAACTTTTCTAAATACTAGGTTTCTTCTGAAAACATTGAGGTTTCCATTAAACCATTGAGGGTTTTAATACCATAGGAGCAAATGCTTAAATGTCATGTGCAGATGGCATAGGAAAACTCCAATTACCCTTGAAATATTTCCAAAGTGCTGGTCCATCATTATATAACTGGGACAGAGCTGAATGCTCATTGCTTCTCAGGGGTTCTCTGTTCTGCTACCCCATCAATAGGTTTTATCCAAGTAAATTCAGAAATGTAATTACACTGTTTTTGCCTCTAATGTTTGCCAGTCTCAAGAATATGTCCTTGCATTCTTTGCCATATGAAATTTTCCTTGTTAACCAGGACACCTGCACATGACACCAGTGTCATAAGCATCTTTGTTCAGATTCCATCAGCTCCTGTAGCCACTATGAAGCTTTAACCCATGACATGTACATCAGCCATAGGAAAGGGCCCAATTCCTACAGTGGGCTTAAACATTCATTTTAGCTTATTGTTTGGCTTTTACAAATTGATGTTACATTCTTTATAATTAAAACCAAGGAAAACAATGTTTTCTGATGCTTTGATAAATATTTCTACATTATTCATCAGGTTCATACAATTATGAATTGGACCTTCATTCTTAAGCTTGAAAGTAACATCTTTATAACTGAAATAATCAAAAGATTCAAAAACAGATTAAGAGGTTTATTGTCACATACACATAAAATGTGTGCCAAAGTGTAGATAACTACAACCAATCATATACATTACAGTATTAAACTGAAAAAATAATGACTAAAGTTACACCATAAATGCAAAAACAGGTCTAACAAGACTTTAGAAGATTGCCTTCTGTTTCTCAATTTGTGTATGAGGCTGTTACTGGGGTGTCATGCGATGTTTATTGCTGCTGTATCGTTGCACATCTAATTCTTTTGCCCCTCCCCAGGATAATTCATTTAAATATAACAATTTTTCTTGATTTTTGAAATTGATGATTCCGTTCCTACAAAGTTAAAGGCACAGTTTCCAATGGATTGAATAGTTTTTACTTTACTAAATGTAAAGTAAAATTGCTTGGAATGTTTTTGTCTTCTTAATTAAGTTGTCCTCAGTCCTGTCCTCCATTCTATTACAAGCAAGACTACATAAGAATATCATCAGTCGCAAATGAAATTCTTGGATTCTTAGTGTCAGTTTTATACCTTTCATCAGTGTTAAACTGGAGACTACCTAAGGAGGTTCTTTTACAGAAACATTACTACATACATGTGACTATCACTGTTTACATGTATGCTATATCTTTCTCTTGTGACAACACTTCTTTTCACAATGCTGGCATAAACCATACAGTTGCCTTTTATGCTGCCCTCCTTAACATCAAAACCATTTCCCACTGCCAGCAGACCTTAAAACAACTCAAAGTTTTAGTTGTCTCCAGATAAATTGACAGACCTATTATAAAGTCTCAAATGCTTACATGTGCAGGATAGACTCAAGGCTTTTCTGTGCCACCATGTGCAACTGCTGTGCTGCCATGAAGAGCCTAAATACACATAATGCACATTGCCAATATTGATCATGAAGAGAAATCGGGCGTGAATGTGGCTGTGGAAGTGAAAAGTTGCTTTTTCCAAAAGTTTTTTTTTTTCTACTTCAAGTGTTTATAAAATCCTCTACCCAATGCTCTGAGGCCAATAGATTATGATTCAATGATATACATGTCTCTACCATGTTCCCTCTGAATCAATTTACATGGCATTAGGGAAACAGATGTAATCTAAAGGTCTGACCTTCTCATTTATCCGATCAGTGTAATTCCATTTTTTTATTTGTTTTTCAGCACAGTATGGAATCTGTCATTTTCTACACTTGGAATGGAGTGGTGACTCAAGGGTGCAAAATAAAATGATGGCTATTTTCTTTTTAGATCTGAGCACTCAGTATGCCTAGTGTCGTGCATTTCCTGATGATGCCATAGTGGTCTTGGCTACTATTGTTAGGTTTAGCAGACTGGCTTTGATTCCTGGAGTTTTGACAGGCTCTGTGAGTGGAATTTTTCTCTAGGTTTTTCCTCTTAAAAATATGGATATAACATTAATTGGTGACACTGAATTGCCGTGTTATAAGTGTGGGTGTGCCTTGTTGGTTCTTGCCATAAACTTAATGCTGCTCCGTGGGCCTATAACTGGAATAAGTCACCCTGGAAAAGGATAGAGCTTTCTTATCACCATCATTAAATATTTCTTGCCTACACTTTCTAACTCCCATGTGAAATTTACCAATTTTTTTTTTATATTAGCATAGTGAAACACTTGCTTATTAAAATTAAAATTTACAAACCTCTGGTCAAGGGATATGTCTTATATACCTCTTTCTTTGCACATCCTGGTGACATTTTTCACTAAACATTTTAGCCGTTACATCCCTCCTTCTTTATGCTTCTTGCCTTTCTTTGTTGGACATTTCAATTCCTGTTGTGGATGCCAGATGACATGACACATGGACGTACACCCAACAGCTTACTATCTTACGCTGGACACCTGCCTTTGTTCATTGAACACTCCCTCCTTCTTGTGTACAGCATTATGCCTGCACATGGATGCTGGACACCGGAAATTGTATTTCTTTATATATGTAGAGATAGCGTTCTTCTCATTATTGCACTACTTAAGAGTGTATAGCAAACTATCTAACACACAAAAAAGATCCACATTTAGGAATATACACAATGGCTTACTATTTTACTGTTGTCATTTTATCATAATAAAAAATCTAAATTGTAATTGCATTGAATTAAAGCTTGTTTCCTGTTCTCAGTGTATTTCTATATCATCTCATAGCCCAGAGTACTAAAAATGTAAATATAAAATGATGCAGTTCCGCAGAAGGCTGCATAAGGATGTGATTAGCAATTGAATTACTCGCCAAGGAATATGGTAGTTAGTTTTCAGTTTTTTACAAAAAGATCTGCATTTTATAACATCATTATACAGTATCTGAGTAATGAACATGTTAATATGCCAAATCCCTGTATTACATTTTTGAGTATTAGATTTATATCAATAATTCCCTTCAATTACTATTTCATCTTTTCATTTTACAATTAATTGTGTTACACATGTCTTGATGAACTATAATGAACTATGATAAAGAATCAGCCTGAGACAATTTACCATAATTACATATAACAATATGCAAGACTATCGTTGAATGTTAAACTAATATAATCTATGAAATTCATTTTTAAAATATGCAGATGTATTACTTGCACAGTGAGGACGTTTAGCACGTATGCTGAACCAGACAGCTGCAAAAATAATAAGAATAATTGTGGGAAAATGTAAATGTTTTGAATGTCATATTCATTTATTATGTGTGTGAAACAAAGTAAATAAATGCTTTGTGCATAGTCTTCTAGTCATTAGTCACATCTGTTAATGTATGGACAGGGCCATCACATAACCCATTGCTCATTTTTTTCCTTTCTACACAGTTACTCATCTTTCTATATACAGTAGTAAGTTCTTGAATTCATAGCATCATTCGTTTATGATAATGTCTTCCACAAATAAAACATGACAGATACAAACAATATATACATTATGGAGTATTTTAGAAGCAATATGGATAATATATAACAAGGAAAAATACAAAATGAAGTCAGCAGAAAACTCTTGATTTGGTATACTTCTGGACCGCATGTTAAAATGTAGTGGTTACACCCACACAACAGACAGAATGATAGCAAAAGCTTTTTGACATCAGAATCAATTATTTAAATAATATTAGCTTAAACTTTCTTCAACATAATTGAACAAGTTAAAAAAAAACACTGTGGTCAGAGTGTTTACTTGTCTAAGTGGGTGTAGCATTCACAGAATGGCAGTTTACATAAAATAAATAATTAAATAATTAATAATTAATAAATAAAATTAAGCTGTCTTTCTATGATGGACTACAAACTTTATGAAATTTTTCTCCCGTCAGAGACAGTACAATTCCCACCCAGACATAAATAATTAATGAATTAGTGGAATTATTTTATTGTTAAAGTGATTCATACAACAAAAAAAAATAACTATCATCTTTGTATTACTCTAACTAAACACTTAGTTTCCCTGACTGACTGAAACAGACTGGTCTGCATTCACTTCTGCCTTGGGCAAGGAAGATAGCCCAAGGAATATGACCAGGAGATGACTTTGAAATAGGAGGGTTGAGGTCAGCTCTGTGCTGGGGTCAAAACCAGAAAATCAAAAAGAGTATGAGTACATCAGAGCTTAAATGAGAAAGCAAGCATAAAAGTCAAAGAAGAAATTAGGGTCAAAACAAAAAGAACTTGAAGCTAGGTCTACTTGCCAAGGAAAGTATCCGTCACTAATAAAGTTTTTTTTTTCCTAAAGGTATATCCACCAAAGGATACTGGCATCAAAACCAAAACCAAAATAATAAAAGAATTAAATTCATAACATCATCCTACTAGACCCGTCACTTGCCTCTTCTTTTTCACACTTGCTTTGGCACCTTCTGTCTTTCCTCCAAGACATCTAACATCCTTTTCCTATTTTAGGATGAAGTAGCTCTGGCAAGTTCGGCCGTTTTAAATGCATATAAAGTTTATTTCAGAAATCCTCCCAAAAAACAGTTCCAGGGTCATGAGCTAATATCGCCACCAGATGACAGTATTTTCTGGGTATTCAATGTGTTCCTGCAACCTTAAGCCCAGATATCTTTTTAAAGAGCTGCACACAAAACACTGACCCAGAACTGATTGTCCTTACTAATATAAAGCAGCAGGTCAATAAACTTTGAGCCCTTGTTGCTGCCTTTTTGGTGACTTAAGAGGGCCTTGAAGGTACCAACATATTGCTCACTGAATACAGACTGCTTTCACACTTCTGGGTTCATAAACTCGGAGGCATTCACTTGCTAGGATCTGGCAAATCCAGTTATGTTACAACAATGTCTAAACTAAGTCAAAGAGTTTCTGTAGTGTTCCTTTTTGTTCTGATTCGAATGAAAAACAACCATATCTGACTTCCAAGTTGATAAAGGCAAAAAGAAGAATTATGAAATAAGATGCAAAGAAGGTTCAGCATTTAATCAAGGTAGCTTTTTTGCATGTAGTCTGCTTCTTACTGAGAATGAATACTTTCCATATGTACATCATAAGCATCTCAAAATTGGAGCTGTCCCATCTTATTTTAAGTGGAACACCTGGGAATATGAGAAACAAGGATGGATTTATGTGTATGACAAAGTAGAGAGCCGTATGGGAAATATAACCAACCATCCATCCATCCATTTTCTAACCCGCTGAATCCGAATACAGGGTCACGGGGGTGTGCTGGAGCCAATCCCAGCCAACACAGGGCACAAGGCAGGAACCAATCCTGGGCAGGGTTATGGGAAATATATATACTGTATATATAAAAGTTGTGAGATTTTTGAGACCCTAACAATCCCCCAACCATGCTGTGCATCGACACTCAGTTAACACAGGCAGGGAGGACAGGTTGTCCACTGCTGGTGCAACTGCAAGTTTGCAGGCTTCCCGTGTAATGTGTCTGTCACCTGCTGGTTGATGTGGGGAACATTTAAAACTGGCAACTGGCCTGGCTGTGCGCTTACTTTCTGTCTTCTCTCTGTTCTTTTAATCAGAAGAAGGGGGCCCGTGCAAGGTGAAATCAACGCCACTGCTTGCTTGCTGTGTCTGTATATGATGAAATGACAGCTCCCATTTGGATAGATATAGATTCCCGAGAAGGGGTGCAGTGAGTGTGTATGCCTGATGAGCCCAGAATTAGGGCGAAACACGTGTGATTCAGACTACGAATCCCTTCCATTGACTTGATGCTATACTATATATATAAATATAAATATATATATATATATATATATATATAAATATACATATATATATACATATATACATATATATACATATATATACATATATACACATATATACATATATACACATATATACATATATATATATATATATATATATATATATATATATATATATATACATACACACTGCTCAAAAAAACTATAGGAACACTTTTTAATCAGTATAGCATCAAGTCAATGGAACTTCGGGGATATTGATCTGGTCAGTTAAGTAGCATAGGGGGTTGTTAATCAGTTTCAGCTGCTTTGGTGTTAATGAAATTAACAGGTGGACTAGAGGGGCAACAATGAGACAACCCCCAAAACAGGAATGGTTTAACAGCTGGAGACCACTGACATTTTTCCTTTCTCATCTTTTCCGACTGTTTTTTCACTAGTTTTACATTTGGCTACAGTCAGTGACACTACTGGTAGCATGAGGCGATACCTGGGCCCTACAGAGGTTGCACAGGTAGTCCAAATACTCCAGGATGGCAGATCAATAAGTACCATTGCCAGGTTTGCCGAGTCTCCCAGTACAGTCTTGAGGGCATAGGGGAGATTCCAGGAGGAGCTCTAGCAGAGCTGGACAGGGCCGTAGAAGGTCCTTAACCCACCAGCAGGACCGTATCAGCTCCATTGGGAGAGGAGGAACAGGATGAGCACTGCCAGAGCCCTACAAAATTACCTCCAGCAGGCCACTGGTGTGAATGTCTCTGAACAAACAATCAGAAACAGACTTCATGAGGGTGGCCTGAGGGTTTGACATCCTCTAGTGTGGCCCAGTGCTCACTGCCTCACACCATGGATGTTGATTGGGATTTGCCATAGAATACCAGAATTGGCAGGTCCACCACTGGTGCCATGTGCTCTTCACAGATGAGAGCAGGTTCCCCCTGAGCACATGTGACAGACGTTAAAAGATCTGGAGAAGTCGTGGAGAATGTTATGCTGCCTGTAACATCATTTAGCATGACCGGTTTGGTGGTGGGTCAGTGATTGTCTGGGGAGGCATATCCATGGAGGGACATACAGACCTCTACAGGGTAGACAACGACACCTTGCCTGCTATTAGGGATCGGGATGAAATCCTCAGAGCCATTGTCAGACCCTATCCTGGTATAGTGGGTCCTGGGTTCCTCCTGGTGCACAACAATACCTGGCCTTATGTGGCGAGGGTATGCAGGCATTTCCTGGAGTATGAAGGAAGTGATACCATTGACTGGCCCCCACGCACGCCTGACCTAAATCCAATAGAACACCTCTGGGACATTATGTTTGCGGTCCATGTGATGCTGCCAGGTTGCACCTCAGACTGTCCAGGAACTCAGTGATGCCCTGGTCCAGATCTTGGAGGATATCCCCCAGGACACCATCCATTGTCTCATTAGGAGCATGCCCCAATGTTGTCAGGCAAGCATGAATACAAGCACATGGTGGCCATACAAACTACTAAGTACAATTTTGAGTTATTGTAATGAAATTTCAGCAAAATGGACTAGCCTGTTGCATCAATTTTTCACTTGGATATTTGGGGTGTCTTTGAATTCAGCCCTCTGTAGGTTGATAACTTTCATTTTCAATAAATGAAGTAGAATCCTCTCGTTCCTAACACATTACCCAGTCCATGTCAGTATAGATATCCAGTATGATTTTTTTCCCATTGAGATCTGATTTGTTTTCAAAGTGTTTCTATTAATTATTTTGAACAGTTTATTTATATATATATATAGAATATATGCATACATAGACATGTATGCCCTATTTTATGCCGTTTCATATAATGATAGTCAATTATTAACTATTTCAAGCAGCACAGGCATTAGTCGAAGTTGCTTATAACATTCTAGTTATAATCTGCATTTTGTGAGCTGTATCATACTTAAGATATTTTTCAAGCTACATGGGCACCTTTCAAAGTTGTTATTAACTTCATATTGGATATTTTTGTAGTTTTTTTATGTTTAACTTTTTTCAAGATTTTTTTTTTTTGATTTCAGTCTAATAGATTGTTTGCATTGTTGAAGCTGGTGCTGCCTGTACTGAAACATTCAACTTCTCTAAGATGCAATACTGCTTTGTCATCATTAGACACTATTAAACACAATCTTTGTTGTATTTGACTTTACTGCACAGCTGTGTTTATAATGATGAATATGAACATGTTTATGGAAATAAGAATACAGTCAATTTTTGTACAAAGATCGTTGTAGCATAGTAAATTAAGAAGAGTTTGTGGGAAAGCAAATATGATTAGATGTGGTCATGTAGCCCTTCCTAAACATTGATATTATTCAGATAGATTGTCTTTTGCATTTAAAGCAAATAAATGTAAAAATTTACAAATAAATTAAAAGTAAATAAAAGTCTTCATATCACGATTCTAAGAAAATAAAACAAATATATTTTGGTAAGAACATCATAGGAAAAAAGAAACAGTCTAATATATTACTTTTTCAGTGCTGCAGAGTAAACACTATAATCTTCCCCAAACAAAAAAAGACACACTTCATTTAACATTTATCTTTAAAAACAGCCATTAATTAGCAAATTTTATTAAAGTAGTTAATAATATTACACATTATTATTTTATATTTCCTGTCTCTTTTTAATAATTAGATAATTACTATTGTTTACTCATCTTTGCCCATTGTACATGTTTATTTACTACAGTCTTCTATTCTACTTATTGTGCCTTGCCATTTATTTCTTTCAATCTCAATAATATGTGTTGTACAGTGGTCCATTTATGAATAGTTTTGCTAAAAATCAACAGATGGGGGCAGCTAGCTGGGGATTCAGTCAAAACTAATTAGAGCAGCAGCAGAACCAATGGCCTTTGACTCATCTCTTCTCGGCTTTGTCAGGAAATGTACCTCTACAGTCCAATAAACTGGCACATCTAGCCACCTTCCTGACGGCTGCAAAATAGTATCACATATAATATATTCAAAAATGTAAGTGTATTCTGCCTAATAAAGAGAACTCTTTAAAGCTGATAACCCTTAACATTAATTATGATAACTCTGCTGGCTTCAGTACTTAATTTAAGTGAGTATAAACTCAGATTCCCTGACCACAAGGAAGGGGAGTCATAAAGGATCATTTCAGCGGAAATAAATATAAGTGAATTGTTGATATTGTTGCTGCTTCAGCCTCTTAATTATATTTTGATCTGAGCATGATGACAGGCTAACATTTTTACCCCCAGTTTCTCTCACAGCAGTAGCTGACTCACATTCTTCTGGGTGCAATGGTTGCAGAATTCAGTCTGCCCCTGACTTGATCCCTTAATTCCACAGCAGAGGAAAATTTACATGTGTAAAAGGACATCAGTAATTTACTCACATTTACCTAATCTTCCCTGATGGATTCAGACCATGCTTTTCATTTACTCCAGACGTGATAACCAAACTGTCAGCTATGTTGCAGCTTTGCCTTTAATCTCTCCCTGAAGCCAATAATAAGCATTAACTGCAGCCCAGCAACCATGGTCAATTGTTAATCTCTTATGTGAAACATTGGATGCTGAACCTGTATTCTGTGCAAGGGATAATCTGAGGGCAAGGGGAAGACAATTTGATTATTTTGTTATTTGCTGGGTAAATGACAATGAAATTCAATGTCCTTAAGATGTCAAGTCAATTATTAAACAACTTAAAGTTTGACTCTCCAATCATATAGATAATACTGCTATACAGGTGGAAATAGCTGCTGTTATATTAACAAGCTATAATCAGTGTAAAAGAAATTATATTTATCAAATGAAATTTTGATTAAATAATTAACTTAATTAGTGGCGAAACATTCCTTAAAAATAAATGTAAACATTAAGTATGTCATGGGCACATTATATTGTAATATTTAAAACGTAACATGAATATAATCTATCCTGAAGCGCACATCTTTTTATTTCTTGCAGCATATTAAAAAATACTGAAAATCAGTACCTCAAAGAACATTTTACAAGTGAGCAACTAACAATAAATCACCATCACCTGCATGATGATAGCTTTTTTGCATGGATGAGAAGATCTTAAATTACACGTGAAAAAGCAATGAAACCCATTAACCAAAAGGTTGATATATGTTTCACAGTTTCCTAATTTAAAAATTTGTGTTCAAAACTGCAATGTAAGTGTTATGAATAACATTGTTTGCCCTTCAAAATACTTATATACGTGCATACTCAATACACCATATGTCTTATTTTCCAAAGTAAAATATTGATGTCCGGGAAATTGTTTTGACATTCTTCAGATTTAGTTCATGTGTTTACTAAATGAGAACCAAGTCAGATGTAGCTAATCTCTTATTTCTCCTGATACCGTCTCATCTTTGTTCTACATTACATTATTAAAATTATGTGTGAAACTAGGGTGAACTAAATGGGATGTATCTAAATTTGTAATATTTAGCAAAAACAACTGTGAGTGTACCTTTTACAGCTGAATGTGTTAGGTATAACAGTGTTTGCCCTTCAAAATACATACATATGCCGTGCATAATATGTCTCTAAGTTCCAATGAGAAATACAGTACTGATATTCAAGAAATGCTTTTGGTTTTTTCACATTTATTTCAAATGTTTGCTAGATGATAAACCATACCAGTGAAGCTAATTTCTTATTTCTCCACATACCATGTCACCTTTTTGCTGCCCTATACTATTAAAATATGTTTGAAAGAGGCTACTGTAAATGGTAAGAATTGGAGAATTTGTAATATTTATAAAAAAAAGAAGTGAGTATAAAATACAGAGATGCACTTGACATAGGAAATCTTTGGTTTTGCTCCTCTTCTATAACAGAATACCCTGATTCTGACTTGCAAGAAGTGAGCAGTGCCCACAGGTTAGAGTTTTATTCACAAGTATGGTGATCTTTATTGTAAGATCAGTCAATGAATCAGTGCAGCAAAATTGTACCAGATCATGACAGTGATGTGAATGTTGGCCTAAATTTGTATTTATCATTCAGTTTATGTGTCTCCTTATTTGGGTGAAGAGCTCAGCGACATAGAAAGACTTCAGAGTAAAACTCGTTTTTTTTCAGTGCTGGGCATTTCAATTCCCTGTTAGGTAAATTGAATGTTTTGATTTGTTCTTTTTTTTTGTTTGGTTTTATATACAGGGGTGAGCAAAAGTACGGTTACAGTTGTTCTTGTGAAAAAAGGCATGCAGCTTCTGATTATTAAAATAACTTTATGAATTCAATAGCTTCATTAACTTAACTCAACAGAATGTCACAATTTCACAGTGCACTTGATGTATAATTTAAATAAGATGTTTTGTTACAGAATCACAAGTGACTGAGAATTGAACATCTCATAATGAATGATTTATCCATCCATCCATTATCCAACCCGCTATATCCTAACTACAGGGTCACGGGGGTCTGCTGGAGCCAATGCCAGCCAACACAGGGCATAAGATAGAAAACAAAACCTGGGCAGGGCACCAGCCCACCACAGATGAATGATTTATTTGTGAATCAAATGAACAAGTTTTTTATGGATCAAATAAACGAGAATCATTAGGCTGATTATCGGGTAGTGACTTGTTCAGGAATCAAATTAATCAAGACATGATTCAGGCGATTCCAGTGCCATGCACTTTACACATTTATCAGCAAAATGAAAGACACTGATGGCATCATGCAGGAAAAACATACATGCGCGTTAGCGTTCCCATTATGCTCCACAAAATCGATTTGTTTGTGCTCACCAATTGGTTCATATGATTTATTGAAAAGAGTTGTTCAAAAAGAATGAATTGTTTGAGAATCTCCTATCATAAACTGATTTTCCAGATTGAAAATACAAGGTACTCATCCTGATTTAATTGAAGAAATCCTGCTATAGGTTCTGATATCGAGGGACAGGCTTGGGGGTTGAGGTAGGGGAGAGGCCTTGCCTTTAACTATTATTCAGTGCCCATTTAGGAGTTCTGAGGGAAAACCTTAATAGTCATCTAAGCATGGAAAGAAGAAGAATATCAAGAAGAATATGCAATAGTTTTATGGACAATAAACAAAATGAGGAATCAACTTCTGTGAACTATCCTTCATAGCCATCAGAGTACAGTATGCAATGCCAAATATTAAAAACAATGAGTCCAATCCTTCAGCTGTGTATTTTGAAAAAGAGAGGAAAGTGAGAGGATATATATTCAAGAACATCAGTCTGGCACAATATTAGGCATTTTCAGCTCTTAAAGTAAATTAAAGAAAAAACGTGATTTGGTCTTAGTGTGCAGTACTGGTTGAACTGTTGAACATGTCTGTTGTTCTAAGTCACTGTTACAGCTTATATGTTGTCACATATTAACAGACTGAAATTCTGCAAGGGATCATCCATACATACGAGGGACATTCAAAAAGTTTCTGCACTTTTTTTTTTTAACTCTATTTGTTAAGAATTTCAAAAACAAATTACAAGCATTTTTCTACATCATCATCTTCCTTTGCAAAGCCATTTTCCCAGTGTTGTACCAACTTTTTAATGCTCTATTATTACTCCTCCTGCCTTCACCTATTTCCAATAAAAACATAAAATTGTTGAAACTTTTTTAACGTCTCACGTAAAAAATCAACCTTAGGCCCTGGAGATCAGCGAGAGGCAGATATAAAAGTTGCCCAGTTCTCTCAGACCACACACATTCAGAAGTGCCGTCAAGGATTACCATTTATATAAAATCATCACTTTTGTATGCTTCACTATCACTAGAATTAGAATGCTGTCACTGGCCACTGCTGAGGAACTATCACTATTATAACATGACAAATTGATTTTTATTGCACATGCTTTCTGTCTTCGCTCTCCTTACTAAGCTTTCCTGCTGCTGCAAATGCTGTCCTATGGCCACCCTCCAGGACTACCTGCACTTTGCTGGAAATGTGTGAAACTGGGGATGATGGAGTGTGTTTACAACTAGTGGTGGACAAGCCATCAGCCACTCTAGTGAGGGATTTTGTGTTTTGTTTTTTGAAAAACAAGGAATAAGTAATTTTTTTCATGCATCAGGAGTAATGTAGGGGTCCCTATAGCCTCCAGGTCCCTGGATTGCAGTCCATGTTAGCCTGTGCAGGCACTGCTGACATGGATTGACTAACTATAATGGAACTACTGTCCTCTAGTAGATCAGCATTATTTACATTAGTCCTGGGCTTCTTTTTTCTTATTGCTTTTTGAATTTATGGCTTATCATAACCTCTTTATTTGTTTCTGATCCTCCAAATTCCACATGCTAAGCCTTAAGTGTAGAGAATATACTGCAGTATATCCACCGAACATTTATACCATTTTTTCTAGTTTGAATTCTCTTTAGTACTCATATACCTGAAATTGCTGGCATGTAACAAAGAAAAGTCTGGTGCAAAAAGAAAACATCAGTCAATCTAAACTGTGTGTTTCAATTAGAAAATATTTAGGTCAAAAAGAAAATATGAAGGTTGTTTGTATTCTTTTGTTCATATACAACATGGGGATATAAAAACAAAGGCTTATATGATGGCTTGGAATTGCAATTTATTTTTAATTTTATTGAAATGGAAGGCTAAAATGTAGGTTTAATTACATATTATTTACATGAAAGTGATGGGTTACTTTAACTTATTTTTTACTTCTTCAAGTTGATTTTTACATTGAAGAGTCTGCTGTGGTTAAATTTTAAGTCTGATTTGAATGTATTGCCATCAGATAACTGCTAAGAGTTTTTATCATTAACTAAGTCTTTTTAAAAAGTCATTTTTTTACATAGGTATTTTTTATTTTGAGTTCCATTAAATAATTGATTTATAAATGAACAAGCAAAGGCTGTGCCACTTTTATGGACCATACTTTGTGAGTGTTAGCCATTATTTTAAAAATGTTTGAAATAGTTAGATTCAACAGTTCACAGATTCACTGTTTTCATTTATGTTTGATTTACAGTGAACGTGTAGTTAACGGGTTTGCCGACTTATATTGCTTTAGTTTTCTGCGGAGGGTATAAAACCAAGTCACAGTAGCCCAATCATAAATAATTGCAAACCAAATTGAGTCTGTACACTATAATTGAAAGCAGCAACTTTTGAAAGAGATGGTATGAATATAAACCTGAGTGTCCCATGTGATTGTAAAAAAATGAAGCCAAATATAAAATTATTTTTTTCTGGTCCTTTTAAAGAAAAGAAAAATAAAAGACACTATAAGAAATTGAGATATATATATATATACATATACAGTATATATATATACAGTATATACTGTATGTATATATATATATATATATATATATACACACAAATACTGTATATATATATATATATATATATACACACATATATATATATATACACACATATATATATATACACTGCTCACAAAAATTAAAGAAACACTTTAAAGAAACACATTAGATACATCAGATCTCAATATGAAGTTGGATATCTATACAAATAACGACAGGGCAATGTCTTAGGAACAAAAGGATGCCAAGTCTTTTAATGGAAATAAAAGTTTTCTGCCTACAGAGGGCTCAATTGTGTAGACACCCTAAAATCAGAGTGAAATGACGATGTGGCAGGCTAGTCCATTTTTTCAAAAACTTAATTTCTGCTACTTAAAATGCTTTTCAGTATCTTGTGTGGCCCCCACGAGCTTGTATGCATGCTTGACAACGTCGGGGCATGCTCCTAATGAGACGACGGGTGGTGTCTTGTGGCATTTCCTCCCAGATCTGTATGAGGGCATCCCTGAGCTGTTGTACAGTCTGAGGAGCAACCTGGTGGCGCCTAATGGACCGAAACATAATGTCCCACAGATGTTCTATTGGGTTTAAGTCAGGGGATCGTGAAGGCCATTCAATTGTTTCAATTCCTTCATCCTCCAGGTACTGCCTGCATACTCTTGCCTCATGAGGCCGGGTATTGTCGTGCATTAGGAGGAAACCAGGACCTACTGCACCAGCGTAGGGTCTGACAATGGGTCCAAGGATTTCATCCTGATACCTAATGGCAGTCAAGGGGTCTTTGTCTAGCTTGTAAAAGTCTGTGCGTCCCTCCATGGATATGCCTCCCCAGACCATCACTGACCCACCACCAAACTGGTCATGCCGAATGATGTTACAGACAGCATAACATTCTCCATGGCTTCTGCAGACCCTTCAACGTCTGTCACATGTGCTCAGGGTGAACCTGCTCTCATCTGTGAAAAACACAGGGTGCCATTGGTGGACCTGACAATTCTGGTATTCTATGGTAAATGCCGATCGAGCTCCACTGCGCTGGGTTGTGAGCACAGGGCCCACTAGAGGACATTGGGCCCTCAGACCACCCTCAAGAAGTCTGTTTCTGATTGTTTGGTCAGAGACATTCACACCAGTGGCCTGCTGGAGGTCATTTTGTAGAGCTCTGGAAATGCTCATCCTGTTTGTCCTTGTCCAAAGGAGCAGATACCAGTTCTGCTGATGGGTTAAGGACCTTCTATGGTCCTGTCCAGCTCTCCTAGACTAACTGCCTGTCTCCTGGAATCTCCTCCATGCCCTTGAGACAGTGCTGGGAGACACTGCAAACCTTCTGGCAATGACACACATTGATGTGCCATCCTGGAGAAGTTGGATTTCCTGTGCAACCTCTGTAGGGTCCAGGTTTCGCCTCATGCTACCAGTAGTTACACTGACCATAGCGAAATGCAAAACTAGTGAAAAAAACAGTCAGAAAAGATGAGGAGGGAAAAATGTCAGTGGCTTCCACCTGTTAAACCATTCCTGTTTTGGGGGTCATCTCATTGTTGCCCCTCTAGTGCACCTGTTGTTAATTTCATTAACACCACAGCAGCTGAAACTGATTAACAACCCTCTCTGCTACTTAACTGACCAAATCAATATCCCAGAAGTTTCATTGACTTGATGCTATACTCTGATTAAAAAGTGTTCCTTTAATTTTTTTGAGCAGTATATATATATATATAAGTTTGGACACACCTCCTCATTCAATGTGTTTTCTTTATTTTCATGACCATTTACATTGGTAGATTCTCACTGAAGGCATCAAAACTATGAATGAACACATGTGGAGTTATGTACTTAACAAAAAAAGGTGAAATAAGTGAAAACATGTTTTATATTCTAGTTTCTTCAAAATAGCCACCCTTTGCTCTGATTACTGCTTTTCACACTCTTGGCATTCTCTCGATGAGCTTCAACAGGTAGTCACCTGAAATGGTTTTCACTTCACAGGTGTGCCTTTTCAGGGTTATTTAGTGGAATTTCTTGCTTTATCAATGGGGTTGGGACCAGCAGTTGTGTTGTGCAGAAGCCAGGTTAGTTGGACGATCATTTATTTTTCAACAGGACAATGACCCCAAACACACCTCCAGGCTGTGTAAGGCTATTTGACCAAGAAGGAGAGTGATGGAGTGCTGTAAATGGTCATGAAAATAAAGAAAACACATTGAATGAGGAGGTGTGTCCAAACTTTTGGCCTGTACTGTATATATATATATATATATATACACATATACTGTATATATATATACACACATACTTTATATATATATACACATATATATACATATATATATATATATATATATATATATATACATATATACATATATATACATACATATATATATATATATATATATATACACACACACATATATATATATATATATACACATATATATATATATATACACATATACATACATACAGATGGAGCCACGTCAAATAGCCGCGGCTGTGTGAATGGCGTGCGAATGACGTATAACTACCATTTAGCTGTTTTTTATATATCTATTATACAGTGCCTTCCCTGTTTATTTATATATCTAGTGCCTTCCCCGCCTGTCTGTCTGTCTGTCTGATTGCATATAGTGCTGAACTTACTGCTCTGTACTATTCTGTCCTCTGCATGTCCTGGAGTACAAAAGAAACAGCAGCATACAGCAACATGTGCGAACTGGCAAGATCGGGGAAAAAAAACACGCGGTCACTGATTACAAACCGCAAGATGAATGAAAGAGACAATATATGTAAAAACATCATCGCACTAATGCAATATTATTTGAAAACGAACAGCGTCAGATCGGGTTTGAATAAGTGCCCCATCCGACGCTGTTCATTTTCAAATAATATTGCATGTACTGTGCGTTGAAACTGCAGCACTGAATAAGCTGACTCCTTCTGTAACAGCGTCAGCGTGTATTCAAACCCGATCTGACGCTGTTTGTACTTAACTATTTTAGAATAAAAACATACATTTGATTTCAGTCAGTCTGTAAGAGCCAGTGTAAATGCATGATAATTGTAAAGGTTAGCTTTTTTTTTTTTTTTTTTAATTCAGCTCCATTCTCTCAGTCGCGTTCACGATTCCCCATACAATCTGACAATGCTGTTTTCACATATAGACACGCTATAACTCAAATGTGATTTATTTGGAGACGCGCTATAGCTCGAATGTGATTTATTTGGAGACGCGCTATACACGAATGTGATTTATTTGGAGACGCGCTATACTCGAATGTGATTTATTTGGAGACGCGCTATACTCGAATGTTATTTACTGTATATAGGGAAGAAAGTACAATGTCAGGTGCTCATTCAGTGTAATAGGAACCATAGCACAGAGAGATGTGTACACTGCAACAAGTACACATGTCGTGAATGTAGGAAGGGTGTGTGGGAATTGTTAATATTTGAATGGGATGCTTTTATACAGCACGGATTGGAAATCAGCAGTTCTTAGCATTGCACCACGCAAGCTGTCGTATCAACCGCCTACTGTAACTTGCTTTATTTTTTCTTCACTTATAGTCTAGAATAAAAGTGCACTTGTTTTTTATTCTTGTACACCAACATATGTTCCTGTGTTTGAGCGACACGGGCATGCTCAAAAAAATAGACGTGTAATGCCACGAAAAGTGCACGCAGGCACTTCAGTTTGCAAGCATTGGTACGAGAATGCAGTCACAAGTACGCTGCAGAGCTACAGCGCATCTTTATGTGAAAACAGCATTCTCAGATGGGGGGGTAGGGAAGGATCCTGAACATGACTGAGAGAATGAAAAATGAAAAAAAAAAAAAAACTAACCTTTACAAGTATCATAAATTACACTGGCTGTTACACACTGAAATCAAATGCATGTTTTTATTCTAAAATAGTAAGAATAAGAGCAGTTTACTTCTCAAAACTGAGCTGTGTGGGATCAACTCATGACCATTTGGATACTAGTCAGCGGCTGATACCATTACGCTACCTTGGTAGCTGTAGTAAGTATGTGTGAATGTGGCATGCTAAGGCGGCTTTTTTCTGCAGTTATATTTTTGAATAAAAGCATACTTGTTCTGTTATATTTGTACCTTTTGTTAAAGTGTTTGATATTTGGACTTCAGGCTTCATACATTATGTAGTTTATGCTTACATTTTGTCATTTACTACTACAATATGAAAAAAGTTTCTGTTTTAAAAATGTGTTTACACGGATTACTGTAGAAACGGAACACACATGAAATGCGTGTATTCCAAATAATGATCTATTATTTCCACTCTAAAACTCCACTTCACTCCCAGATAATCAATCAAGGCATGAGCTGGGAGAAGTTTGTGCACATTCTAAGTCGTTGGGGGGATGGAATAGCCGGCTACTTGCAGCTTTTCTTTTATCAGCACATTTAGATTAACAAAAGACACCTCTCAAAGCCCTCACTGACTAACTGACTCACTCACTCACTGACTCATCACTAATTCTCCAACTTCCCGTGTAGGTAGAAGGCTGAAATTTGGCAGGCTCATTCCTTACAGCTTCCTTACAAAAGTTGGGCAGGTTTCATTTCGAAATTCTACGCGTAAAGGTCATAACTGTAAGGTATATTTCTCCATATAGTGTAATGGAGTTGAGCTTGAAAGCCCTGGGGGATGGAGTTTCGTGTGACATCATCACGCCTCCCACGTAATCACGTGAACTGACTGTCAATGCAGTACGTAGAAAACCAGGAAGAGCTCCAAAAAGTGCTGAAGAAAACATGCATTATATAATTGAGAAGGTAGCAAAACAATAATAAGCGAGCGAGTGACATATATAACCATTGTAAGAAGAGGAGACCAGAGACGTAGAAAGGTTTGGGGCAGCCACCCGTTTAATGCGGTTTCCCGGCTGCAAAAGTCTTTGAGGCATAATTAAACAGTTGTTACACAACAGAGTCCAAAACAGAACTGCCTGCCTAAGCAAAGGCAGTGAGCTTTATAGCACAGAGGGCGGAAATGATGTCGCCCTCTGGGCCGGAACTGGAAGTGACATCATCCTTGGGGCCGGAACGGAAGTGACCTCATTCTTGGGGCCGGAACCGAAGTGATGTGTCCTTCCTGGAAATGGCGGCTCCTGGTGGGATTTCCCGGGTAAGACCTGCAGAGAACTCAGAAAGAGCGTCAGTGCACCCCGCCCCCCCCGGGCAGATGTATAAACAGTATTTCCTAAGCCCTTCAGCTGCTTCCCATGCACACGTGTGTGACAAGACTCCCCCCTCAGCCCAGACCCGTCGGGTCGGGCGACCTGCACCGAGAGGTCGTGGGCCCGGGAGAGGGCATCGGCGTTGGCATGAAGAGACCCCTGTCGATGAACGAGCGTATACTTGTACTGCTGCAGGTCAAGAAACCACCTCGTGACCCGTGGAT
The DNA here is from genome assembly GCF_016835505.1 of Polypterus senegalus. Classification (NCBI taxonomy): domain Eukaryota; kingdom Metazoa; phylum Chordata; class Cladistia; order Polypteriformes; family Polypteridae; genus Polypterus; species Polypterus senegalus. The sequence goes on from NC_053163.1 coordinate 45,513,242, forward strand.
TCGACTCCTGTGAAGGGCCATCCACTTCAGAGGTGCATGATCCGTCACCAGAGTGAACACGCGACCCAAGAGGTAGTACCGCAGCTGAGTTACCGCCCATTTGATCGCCAGAGCCTCTTTCTCCACCGCCGTACCTGGTCTCCCTGTCCAACAGTTTCCGGCTCAGGTACATAACGGGGTGTTCAACACCGTCGACGCTTTGGCTCAACACGGCACCCAAGCCTGTGTCCGAAGCGTCCGTCTGGAGGATAAAAGGGAGAGAGAAGTTAGGGGAGATCAAGATAGGTGCTGAAGTCAGAGCCCTTTTTAAGTCACTGAATGCAGCCCCCGCTTTATCAGACCATACCACCGTATTAGGAGCTCTTTTCTTTGTCAAATCGGTCAAGGCGCGCTCTCTCGGAGAAGCGAGGCACAAACCGGCGGTAGTACCCGCCAAACCGAGAAAGGATTGGACTTGCCGCTTGGTTTGGACGGGCCAGGCCATTATGGCTTGCAACTTGGAACACTGTGGCCTCACAGTACCCCGCCCACTAGGTAGCCCAAATATTTGGCTTCCTCAATCCAAAGAAACATTTCTTGGGGTTGATTCGAGCCCGCCTCTCCCAGTCCGTAATACTGCTGTGACCTGCTGTATGTGTTCCTTCCAGGTGCTGGAATAGATGACGACGTCATCCAGATAGGCAGCACAGAGCGAGTTATGGGGCGGAGCACTTTGTCCACCAGGCGCTGAAAAGTCGCAGGCCCGTGTAACCCGAATGGAAGGACACGATACTGCCAGTGTCCGCTAGGAGTGCTAAACGCGTTTTTCCTTCGCGACTCCGTTAAAGGAACCTGCCAGTACCCCTTTGTCATGTCAAGTGTAGTCAAGAATTTGGCTGGTCCCAGTCTCGAGGAGGTCATCCACGCGAGGCATGGGATAAGCATCAATGGAAACTTGGTTAAGCCGACGGAAGTCATTGCAAAACCTCCAACTGCCGTCAGGCTTAGCAATCAAGGCGATGGGACTGGACCAGGGACTACTACTTTCCTCGATTACTCCTAGTGCCAGCATTCGCTTGATTTCCAGTTCCACTTCTACTTTCTTTGCCTCCGGAGTCTGTAGGGTCGCTCACGGACGATCACCCCGGTCAGTCAATATGTCGCGCAATCAGAGAGGTCCGACCGGGTTTTCACTTACCACCTCTGGGACAGAGCGGATAGCTGCTTCGAGCTCTTGTTTCTGCCTGGGGATAGCTTCGCGAAATTAAGGGAACTTACTTCAGCAAGAGAGAGCAGGGCTGTCCGGAGGAGGGATCGGGATCCCTCTCCTTCCACGGTTTCAGCAGGTTTACATGATATATTCGCTCAGCTGGTCGGCGATTGGGCTGTTTCACCAAATAGTCAACCAATCCCTTCCTTTCCTTAATTTCGTAGGGGCCTAGCCAATGGGCGAGCAGTTTAGAGTGAGAAGTTGGTACCAATACCATGGCGCGATCCCCGGTTGGAACTCCCGGAGAGTCGTGCCACGGTCATAAAGCGGGCCTGTGCTGATTGCGCCTCCTCTATATGACTTTTTAGAATCGGTCTTATTGCATCAAATCTACCGCGCAATTGGGCGATATATTCCAAAATATTAGTGGAGGGCTGTGCCTCCCCTTCCCAGCCCTCTTTTAAAATATCCAATAAACCCCGGGGTTGTCTTCCGTACAGTAATTCAAATGGAGAGAACCCGTAGAGGCTTGAGGAACTTCCGATATGCAAAGAGGACAAGGGGAGGAGTTGGTCCCAATCCTCCCATCCTTGCTGACTACCTTACGTAGCATTTGCTTGAGAGTTTGATTAAATCTCTCCACTAGGCCATCGGTTTGAGGATGATACACGAGGTCTTTAAATGCTTTATTTTCAGTAACTTGGCAGTCTCCTTGAACGTTTCCGAGGTAAAAGGCGTTCCTTGGTCCGTCAGGACTTCTCTAGGAATGCCTACTCGCGAAAAGACTCCTACTAGTTCCCGTGCAATATTTTTTGTGGTAGCCGGCGCAGCGGAACGGCTTCAGGGAATCGGGTAGCATAATCCACGAGGACAGTATATATTTATATCCTCGGGCTGAGGGTTCTAGGGTCCTACTATATCAACCCCAATCCTATCAAAGGGAACGTCAATAAGGGGAAGGGAGCACGGTCCTCCTAGGAATTTGCCGCAGTTGACATTCCGGACAGGAAACGCAAAAGCGGCGAACCTCCTCATTAATCCCCGGCCAGAAAAAACGGAGCTTAATTCGCTCTAATGTTTTATCGGAGCCGAGATGGCCTCCAAGAAGGTGGGAGTGTGCTAACTCGCAAACCTGCCGCCGGTAGGTCCGCGGGATTAGCAACAACTTCTGACCTTCCCCTCATGTTCAGCGACCCGATACAACAAATCATTATCAACGACACAGTGAGGTCCCTGTGGCATGGGCAAATGCGTGCGTTGGCGGTTAACGAGAACCACTGCATTCTTTATTTGTTTCAGAGAGTCGTCATTCCACTGTTCTCTCTTGAAAGAAGCGGCGTCGCTCTAAACTGAAAGTGCAACTCAGAGAGCGGGTCGGTCTGACCTCAAGGCGGAGATTCCTCCTCGCTGCCGGGCGCTAGTGGATGGCGTAGTAGCCCGCGACGGTCCGGGAGTGTCTTCGTCACTCTCTTGGCCTACCGCCCCACTCCCTGTCGGCTGATTACGGTGTGGAAGCAACTTGAGATGAATCGTTGTCATCTATAACGAGGCCATAAGTTTTCGGGAATGCTTTCTAAACTACGCCGTTACTATCAGACCAGTCTCCCGAGGATTACGGAAGCGGAGGATCCGGATGCACCGCCACGGTAAGCTGTCGAAGGGTTCCTCCGAGACATACGTAACACCGGGCGGTATTGTATGTGCGGATATCTCCGTGTATACATTTTAGACTGGTCTTATTTTAATCCACTGTTGCGGTAGAATAAAGCGGCGAGCAACGACAGACACGCTTACTGCGGAATCGAACAGCGCTGTTATTTATGACCATTAATAAGAAGCTCCCCCGTATGTTTATCCGCCAGGGGATTGCTAAGGGCACACAAACAACCCGCCATTGTCCCCTACGGTCCGCCTTGTTCCCCGACAGGTCGCAAGCCAGACGGCCCGGCGACTTCGGAACAGGCTCTGGATTGCGTGGAAGGGACTGCTTTAGTAGGACATAGCTCCCGGTAGTCCACAGAGCGGCTGTTCTGCCTCCCAGGTTTCACAGCCGGCTTCTGGGTTTGCAAGGTTTGTAGCAGCTCGTCCATAGAATGGAATTCGCCCCAGGCCGGCTGGGCAAAATCCTGGGGTAGCTTTTAGCAGCAAAAACAGGCCACTTGCTGCACTATTGTAGGGGTCAACTCGAATGGCGTAGCCACTCACCCACCTGTTGCCAGAGAGCCATAGCCTCCTCTGACAGCCCTTTGTTTGGGTTAAACTCCCAGTTTATTATTTCCTTCACCTGCCAGCCTGGGGACAACCCATCGTTAACAGGGACCTTGGTCCCGATGGGCAGCTCGGCTTTCCTGCCAAGGAGAGCATACTGAGCCACTCGAGTGTGTTCCCCAGAAGCCAGCCCACGCCTGTGGGTCCCCTCTACCTTCTCCACGAGATGGGTGGTCAACCCCGGGTTATGCTCATGGAGCAGAGCCTGCACCGTCCTTCCTGACCCTCCGGCACTCCCTGCCCTGAAACTTCGGCCCGGTACTCACCCACCTGGTTCCATGAAAGTTCGTGTCCCGGGTTCATCGGGCACACCATCCTGCCGACTACGCCACTGTAAGAAGAGGAGACCAGAGGCGTAAAAGGTTTGGGGCAGCCACCCGTTTAATCGGTTTCCGGCTGCAAAAGTCTTTGAGGCATAATTAAACAGTTGTTACACAACAGAGTCCAACACAGAACTGCCTGCCTAAGCAAAGGCAGTGAGCTTTATAGCACAGAGGGCGGAAATGATGTCGTCCTCTGGGCCGGAACTGGAAGTGACATCATCCTTGGGGCGGAACCGAAGTGACCTCATTCTTGGGGCGGAACCGGAAGTGATGTGTCCTTCCTGGAAATGGCGGCTCCTGGTGGGATTTCCCGGTAAGACCTGCAGAGAACTCAGAAAGGCGTCAGTGCACCCGCCCCTGGGCAGATGTATAAACAGTATTTCCTAAGCCCTTCAGCTGCTTCCCATGCACACGTGTGTGACACCATATTCATGAGTGCTGCTACTTTGGAAACAAAGCACGCTGTAAACCTAAAGTTTAAATTAAGTTCATAGACAGGCTGCCGCTGGCGTTTGTAATTTAGTGCCTGCCCATATAAGGCCGTCCATCAGCAGCAATCCAATAGAAACACTGGCGCTAAATATTCACGGGTGAAGGACTGTGCTTATGCAGAGAAAGATGAGATGGTCAGGGTGGTGTTTGGCACAAACTCAGCGAAACTGCGAGAGAAACTTTTAAGTGCCGGGTCTTAGCTAACATTACATACAGCCGTGGACATCACACGAGATGGCACCAGCACAGCTGGGAACCTTTGATGCATGAACACCAAGCAGGTCATGTGAACTGACGCAGTGCACAGACAAAAAGCAACAGTTCCAAAGAGTACTGAACAAAAGCCGAATTACACAATTGAGAAGGCAGCAAAAAAATATGAAGCGTGTGATACACACAAGCATATTCATAAGTGCAGCTACTGGGAAACAAAGCACCGCGGTGGAAAAAGTCAATGTCCTGATAAAGGAAGACAGTGTAAAAAACCCCGTGCACGCAGTGTGTCACATCTCAGATAAAGAAGAAGACGAGCTGTTTATTGATGCAGTAAGAAACAAATCGATGAATGAAACCTCTTATCTTTACAACGATTGACAAACACGGAATGTAACTTGAACACATCGTACAAATACGACCCTGATTGAGAGAAATAATGATAATCAAATCCTTGATGACAGCAACACTCAATAACACTCACAAAACAATTACTGTATATTGATAATCATGTTACTTATTTTTAAAATGTTCCCTTTTCTTTTTCATAACTTCTTTAACACACTACTGCTCCGCTGCGAATATATATATATATACCCCGATCTACATACTCCCAAATAGACAAGCCACACGCCGTGGTGCAATTGTAGAGTGGATGCACTGAGTATGTACGTGTGCTTTCCGATTCATTTTACCCTCGCATCTCCTTGGTTTGGGACGTTTCTGACTTATTTTTTTAAGAAGAAAAACTGCACTTTATGTTGAAATTTTGGTTATTATTATTTAAAGACAATACCATTCTGAAAATGTACTTAAAGTACTTAAACTGCCACTTTATTTTTAAGTCTGCCCAATTTTAACCAGGGATGATATTTTTGTTTCTGTTTTGAATTCAAATGCAGTTTAAAAGCATTTTTTCAGAAATTAAAAGAGCTTGAGTTTACAATATTCATGTCCATGTCTATTATTTGATTCTGTCGCCCACTAAAACCCTTTTAAATTAAAAAAAAAAGCATTTGTGATTTGGGGCAAATTTTCATGTGTGATTACATACAATTAATCAAGATTAATTATTACACAGCCTCTAATTAATTGGATTGATTTTTTTAATCGAGTCTCACCCCTAATATATATATATGTACATATACAGTACAGGCCAAAAGTTTGGACACACCTCCTCATTCAATGTGTTTTCTTTATTTTCATGACCATTTACAGCACTCCATCACTCTCCTTCTTGGGCAAATAGCCCTTACACAGCCTGGATGTGTGTTTGGGGTCATTGTCCCGTTGAAAAATAAATGATCGTCCAACTAACCTAAGTCAGTTCTATCGGTCGGCGACAGACTTGTACTCACCTTGTCTTGCGCCGACCATGAATCGCGGAGGCCCTGCGCTTTCTTTACAGGCGCCTCCAGGACGTCTTTGGGAGCGGGTTGGAGGTTCATCGCCCCCGTCTGGATACCGTCGTTGACAGGCAGCCGACACATATCCCACCACCCCTTACCTATTACAGAGAGGGTTTCCTCCTGCTCCGCTGGGACAACTGTACCAGGGACGTCTTCCAGGCTCTCGTCTCTTGACTTTTGTCCGGAGTCGAATAGGGCCCTCAGGTCAGCGTCGCTCCCCTCGGAGCTCGTCTCACCGTTGCGCCACGGACAGGCATCAGCCGGCCATTGACAGGTATTCGGCTCTTTTGTACCTAGAAGGCAGGCAGACAGAACAAATGCATACCTCACCCATGGTGAATCTTCTATGGGTCCGTCGCCGGCCTTAACAGCATGGCCATGTCTGTTCGCTGGCTTTCAAGCCCGCCCGGCTTTCTTTTTCCCCATTCGGTATGGTGTTCCTGTGGGCATCTTTCTTGCGGCCCCCTGCCGGTTGTGCAGGCACATGACTCGCGCCGCTGTGCTGCCTCGGAAGTGCGCTCTGTGTTTGTAGTGCGCTCTCTGCTTCAGGAGCACGCTCTGCACTATGCTGTGTCTGTTCACCTGCGGTTATGTCGAGTGTGCGCTACTTGCGCTATTGTGTCGCGCACGTGCCTCGATTCGCTGCGTATAGCAACACGCTGCTATGCCGGGCCTCTACACAATATTTTTGTACAAGTCCCGGTCCAAATGGTTGGACCGGAATCCTGCCGGCTACGCCAGTGTGAATAAGGCTCAATATAAAGCGCCCGACCCGGCACAGATTCACACTGAGGCACGTGTAAATTAAACAGAACTTTTTTTTATTTTCTCTTCACCCGTGGCATCGTCTTCCCGTGTCCCACAGGCCCAACACAGTCCCAAACACTTAAACAGTTCAAACACTCTTCCCCTGTGGGGCACGTCTTCCCCGTGTACCCCACAGGTATAACACAGTCCCAAATCACCTTACTTTACACACAGCAATCCTTCCGCTGGCACCACCACTCCTCCTCTCAGGCAACCTCGTCCTCTTCCTCCTGATTCTGGCCCAGAGTGGTGGTTGCTGGCTCCTTTATGGCCCTCCCGGGAGTGCTCCTGTTGCTTGTTCAGCTGTTCCCAAGTGCACTCCCGTGTGGGCCTGATGATTAAACCATTTGAGCTTAATTATCTCTGTCTCATTACTTGGCAGTCATCCTGGGTCCCCACAGGGTTGGGAGAACTCCATTTCCCATGAAACCCTGCGGGAAACTGAGGCATCATCAACCAGGGAGGCTGCCACCAAGCATCCCGGGCAAGGTACTCAGAAGTCCATGGCTGCTCCCCCGACCATATACAGCAGGATTGTCCCGACCGGGCATAGAACCCGGCTGTCCATTACAATATATATATATATATATATATATACACATATACATATATATACACACATATATATATATATATATATATATATATATATATATATATATATATATATATATATATAAATTGAAATACTGCACATTTTTTGGGGATAAAATACAGGGAAACAGACATTTATAACAAATGAATGCCAAGAAGAGAGTAATAATGTGTTATACTCTAAGATGTCTAATAACTTTAATAGCAATAGTCTTTATTAGTCCAATATGATCAAAACATCTCTTCTTAACTTAAATGTGACGCTCCTATTTATGTGACTGCCTTGATCCTTGCCACCCTTGCCCAGTGTTCCATTCCATTGGTGACAAGTCTTATAGGCTAGGGAAGACTTTGTTAATCCTGAAAGTCTTTAATATATTTAAAAAAATATATATTAATTTAAGTCAATAATTGCATGACAGTAAACTTTATTATTTACCAATTGCTGATAGACTGTAATAAAGTTTCAACAATGTGATATGTGAAAATATTAAATATGCACTTTCAAATAAGAAATTTAATGTTATTTTCCCATCCAAGCAGTAGGAGAAATTGGAGATAGCTGTCTTACCTGAATTGGCTGATCTGTGATGAAACCATGACCTCTCATCTCAATGCATTAAATAAAAAAATAAAAAAACAAAAATCAGTTGAGCGATAAGTGTCATTTAGTCATGTTACATTTAGAGAGATGCACATGTCATTGAATACATTTATTTTCCTTTTTATTTTTGAAACAAAACTAAAGCAAACTGTTTATTATGTTGAAGTACAAACCGACCATTTAAACAACAAAAACCTACAACAAATGCACATTTGTTCTCAAACCTCCAACTGAAACTTGAACAGAACAAAACAGAAATACAAGACATCACAAAATGTTACTCAGAAATGGCTATATAATGTGAATACACAGTAAGTCTAGGTCAGTGGTTTATAACCTTATTTTTAGGGTGACATTCTCCATAACCCTATACCCAAAATCATTCATTAAACACTGATCATGAGGCCTTTACCTAATTACAAGTGTTGGCTGAGACTATTCTGGAACCTCAGGATGACTCGAGGGAGGCTGAGAACCTGCTGCCAACAGGAAATCAGAGTCAGGGATGCTGAGATTTCTGCTCTTGCGCTGGTTTTATGGCTCCAGGCTTGCCCCATTCTAGCCAGGACTAGTCGTGGCCTCTCTGCCTGCACTACCACAAACAATCACCTTCACTATCTTACATAGCAAGTTTTTCTGCAGCAAGTGGTGTAACAAACAGATGTATGAAAGGGAGTCTACTCTTTTTGAGAAACAGGTCACACCACGGACAGTATATCAGCACCAAAGATACCATTGCTCTTCAACATGCTCCACACATTGCTGTTTAGTGGCAGCTGCAATGTTTTGGCTATCTCACCTTCTTTAACCCTCCTCTTTCAAGTTCCGTCATGCATATCATATTTAAGGACATCCTTTTACAGTTCTGTTTAGCAGTGCAGACAACAGCAAATTCTACTCTCTCTGTTTATAAGTAAGAACCTTGAACCAGGTGCAATATGCCTCTCAGGGGCTGGTATAAATCCTCCGTTATTTCACTTAAGCTTCTTTTTTTCAAGAGTGATGCACCACTGGATCAATATGCTGTTGCTCTTCCCCTAGTTTTTGCTTTCTGCTTCGTGGAGTTCTGACTCAGAATGGCTGCATTTTACTGCTGGGGGTTCCCTGTTGCAACTTATCAAACTGGCATTAAGTTAAGAAACTATTCCACTCAAAGGTGGCTTCCAGCCACTATGCCTGATCTTATCATATAGGCAATAGCATTCAGCCATCCTCCATACACCAAATGCACTGGAACTTTATGTGACTCAGTTTTAACATGGTCCATTAAAATAACATCCCTTTTGCATAAACCGCAATATAATTTATAGTCAGATCCACCAATTGTACAATGCTTCTCCATTCAGGCAGTGTGTCTGTGTCTAATAGTCTCAGTTCTAGACACTAATTTGGAATGAAGGATTTTGCAGGTAAACCCTTCTCCCTACTATTCAGTTAAAGTCTTCTGGTGTCCATGCATTTTCATAAGCCTTCATGCTCAGAATCTGCTACTGCATTAACATTAGTTCATTTTATTGATTTATTGATGTTGCCAGTGAATACAGGGTTGTTGTGTCTACACTGTTCACTTGATATATGTTATAATATACACAACATAATATCTTCAAACTCGGCTAATTTAGTTCATGGTCATGGGTTTCTGAAACCTATCCTGGCAGAAATGGGTGCAAATTGATACCAACCTTGGATTAGGTTCCAGTCCATATTAGACATTATTGTGTGATTTCTGCAGAGCAGAATGAATTTATACACTCAGTGGCTATTTTTACCTTCTTGTTAATGCAAATAAATGGCTCCTTCAAATAGCCAACAATATGGTTGCAACATAATGTGTAGCATGCAGACAAGGTCAAGATGTTGAGTTGCTGCTCAGGAAAACCTCAAAATGGATAAGGTTAATTAATTATGTAACTTTTAAAATGAACAAAGTTCGCGATCAATGTAACTTTTTAAATGGACAGGATTTGTAACCTTTGTAACTTTAACAGGAATATAATTGTTGCTGCCAGAGATGGCAGTTCCAGTATATCAAAAACAACTGCTTTCCTAAGATTTTCATGAAGTACAGTGTAAAGTATTCAGAGAGAATGGAATGATTAAAAAATACCCAATGAAAGTCAGCTCTGTCTGTGGAAAAAAATGATGAAAACAGAGGGCAGTGAACAGTGTATATTGGAAAAAATGTCGCCTAACTTGACTTATCCTACGTAATTTGTACTGTGACATACAGAATAAACAATATGAAGCCATGGATCCATCCTGTCTTGAGTTTATAGTAGAGGCTGGTTGTATTGTAATGGTGTGAAAAATGCTTAGTACACATTAGGCCTATTAATAACACATAAACATCATCTGAAGTAAAAAAAAAACTCTTTTTCTCTATGGATTCTATAAAACGGTTGCTGAGTATTCTTCATGGCATTTGTCTACTACCCTTTTGCAAAATAATTCTTTCACAGGATAATTTAGCAAGCCACAAGGCATGCACCCTTTATAGACAAATCATTACAGCCCCCAGATCCCAGTCAAGCAGAACAGTTTATGCATGAGGTACAATGTACGGGAATCATTTGATGCTATTGAGTCAACATAGACCAAAATCCTTAAGGAATGTTTCCAACACCTTACTGAATCCTTATTTCAAAGAAATCTGGCATTCCTGGAGTCAAAGCTGGGTTCTACCAAGTAATAGATAGAAGTAGCTAATAAAGTGGCCACTGAGTATACATTTCATGTAAATTACATGTGTATCATATACTGTACATACATGTCACCTACAGCAGGGGGTACAACTGTGGTTGTGGGTTTTCATTCCAATCACTTTCATAAATATAGGGTTCAGTGTTACTTATAAATAATCTAATTGTCCAATTAGTCCTTTTCTTCTCTTGTTTTGCATTCAGATACATGTAAACAAATTTAGAAATGTGCACTTTTTGCCATATTTTTAAATGTTAACTTTATTCTACCATATTCTTTTCAATTCACCTTTTCCTGTGCAGTTTAAATGTATTCAAATTCTGATGATCTGCGAGAAGCAGTACAGACACATTAAATACTAAGAGGAAGCAGCTCCTTTAGTATAAAATCAGCTTCTAACCTAATTAATAAGAAAAGGTCCAAATGATCAGAACATAAAAAGAGCACAATCTTAAAAAGCAAGAAAAAGAACAATTAATGTCTTTGTAACATCTTGTTGACACAGAAAAGGCACAAACTGGGAAATAACCGCCTGTTTAATAAAGGCAGCCAGGCCCTACGTGTACCTTAGTGTCTTTCCTCTGTATTTACGTGTGTTCGAGCCTCTTCAGACCAGTATTTTTCTCTGCTTGTCAGAGTCTGTCATTATTTTCAAGGTGCCTTTCTTGCGTCCTGTCCAATTTTATACTTACCAACTTTGAAGGTGACTCTTTCAGCCTGCCTCAAACACCTTTACCCCTCCATATGTGTCACACAATCACACTTCTCCTTCACACTATTCTTCCATTGCATTACTAAAGTCAAACTGACTAATCAAATTTCTCAAAAGGACTGGACACACGGACCTTTATTATATAACTAGCTGACTACCCAGAGGCTTCGCTCACTGAATGCAAGGGAAAAAAATAAAATGTATTTATAAAATAAGTTATTAAGTAGTAATACATTTTGATAAAAGAATTTGAAGAACATATATGAAGCGTATAATTATTAAACAGTAAAACATTTCCATAAGAGAATTTGAATGATATATACAGTGGCATAGCTCGAGTTCGTGCCGCTTGGGGCGGGCCGGGGCTTCAATTTGCCTGCCCTCCAACATATCTGAATATGTTAACCTATTTAAATTGAAAATGAAAATGACGTATAGAGAAAAATTAAGATACATGTTGCATAGATTTATTCACATATAGAGAAACAGCAATATTTTTTCACATATAATCATTTATAAGCATCAACCAGAATATAGTATAGACGCACTGATAAGCCAGGTTCTAATTATTAGTTTAATATGTGAAAACCAGAACCAGTGTAGTGTACAAGTGATAGGTGGGGATGTTTTCTGCACAGAGCAAGAACACATTCGGACTGATAACGAAACAAAATTACAAATTGTAAATTAGTTGTTTATCTTCCTAGAAATTATTCTCGGTGTAATGTTTATGCTTATTTTTGTTATTGCCTCATATATTTAAACTGCTGTGCCTGATGCCGTCACAGAAGGGCAGTCTGGAAATGATTTTTAAAGCATTTGTGCATAAAAAACAGAGAATTTTACTTTTTTCATTCATGAGCGATATTTTTCCGAACCCTGCTACTTACACACGAATTGTACTGAGCCTTTTGGCCAATAATGCCGCCCCCAAAAATGTGCCGCTCGGGGCGGAACGCCTGCTCTGCCCACCCCTAACTACGCCACTGGATATATAAGAAGTGTATAAATTATTAAACAGTAAAACATTAACATTTAAGATGTAAAGATACATTAAGTACTACTGCAGTGGTTTCGGGTAAACTACTTGCTTGACAACCTTGCACAACATGCCTGTAATTTAAGAGAAAAATTATTCTGAGAAATGTGGATGCTGCCCTTCTGTGCTTAACGGGCAGAATGTCCAAACAATTTCCAAGTCAAATACTTCAGATAAAGAGGTTGGTACATCTTCTTAGATGTAAACCCTCCATCTTCTTAAAAGAATTCATCACAAAAGCAATCTTGAATGTTGCAGGGTTTTAGTGACCCGAACTCATCTTAAGGGACAGTAAGTAGCCGTGCACCGTAATTTACTAAGAGAGTCATGATTTGATGGCGCTGATTACACTCATTCACAAAGATATCCACTGTCCAAGGAGCCGACAGGGCACTTGAAGTGTCACAAACAGTGCGAAAAGAGAGGACGTAGCCCGAAACTGCAAAGCTGTCGACCCAGCGGAGCACCATGACATTCCGCGCATCCAAGTGTCCACTTTGTTGTCACAACCCCTCGCTGCTGAAGGCGGTCTCGTCTTCACGTTGTTTACAGCTCAGAGCAGTTAAAAAGTAGAAAAACGTAAAGCTGTTTTCTTCATCTCTTCTACGATCAAGTAGTGCCAATTAAAAAAAAGTTACAATGTGGCAGTTTCTGCGACAGTCACTTGGACGAATAAATAAAACTTCTCTGTCAGAATGCGCCTGGTGGCAGACGGCTCAGCGCTGGAGTCCAGAGAGGAGGGCTGGGAGAGGGTAATGCGGGGCACACTTCTATGGGTTAGATTGGCGTGTTTGTGTTTACTTCTTTTCAATATCAGTAAAATAACTCTCACACAAATAATAACAATTTGTAAAGACGATATAAAAATGGCGTCCACAAACAAAGTGATTAGTTCCTGTATTATAATATGTTCTGTGGTCATACGCAATTTCCATTTCAAAAGCAAAACAATTATATATATATATATATATATAAATATATATATATATATATATATATATATATATATATATATATATATATATAGCTTAATACACAAAAGAATGTAACATTGTAGTAGAAGCTCTTTTTGACATTCTGTGTCATTTGAACCTGTGTCTACACTGCTTATCACTAATTTTCAGTATTTGGATAACATTTAAGTAGCAAACTCCACAGAAATAAGGTGAATTAAAATAAAATAGTAAAGGAAGGATAAGTGGTCAAAACTATGATAAAGAAAACACATTTCTGAGTTTCTTCTAAATGCAACTATCACACCAAAGCATTTTTCCCAATGTAGAATAAGAAGAGAATAAAGGCCAGCAAAAGAATTAAATTGATGAAACATGGTTTGTGAATCTGGTTGGAATCAAAGCCAGTACCCTTAGTGGTACACCACGAACTTTGGAATCCCTGACCTGTAGTAATAATATCTACACTCTCTCTCTCTCTCTCTCTCTCTCTCTCTCTCTCTCTCTCTCTCTCTCTCTCTCTCTCTCTCTCTCTCTCTCTCTCTCTATATATATATATATATATATATATATATATATATATATATATATATATTAGCAGAATACCCACGCTTCGCAGCGGAAAATTAGTGTGTTACAGAAGTTATGAAAAAGAAAAAGAAACATTTTAAAAATAACGTAAGATGATTGTTAATGTAATTTTGTCATTGATATGAGTGTTGCTGTCATATATATAGACAAAGACACACACACACATATATATATACATATATAGCAAAATACCTGCGCTTTGGAACGGAGAAGTAGTGTGTTAAAGAAGTAATGAAAAAGAAAAGGAAACATTTTGAAAATGACGTAACATGATTGTCAATGTAATTGTTTTGTCACTGTTGTGAGTGATGAGTGTTGCTGTCATATATATATATATATATATATATATATATATATATATATATATATATATATATATATATATATATATATATATATATATATATCCATCCATCCATCCATCCATTTCCTAACCCGCTGAATCCGATTACAGGGTCACGGGGGTCTGCTGGAGCCAATCCCAGCCAACACAGGGCACAAGGCAGGAACCAATCCTGGGCAGGGTGCCAACCCACCGCAGTATATATATACATATATATATACACACACACACACATATAAGCATAAATATATACATATCCATACATATATACATATACACATATATATATATACACACACACATATATACATACATATATATACATATATATATATATATCTACATATACACACATACATATACATACACACAAATACATATATATATACATACACACACATATATATATATAAACATATATATACATACATATCTACATATATACATATAAACAAACACACACACACACACACACACACACACACACACACACACACACACACACATATATATATATATATATATATATATATATATATATATATATACATACAGTGTTTGGGGTGCGAGCAACTGTTGCTGGGGGTGCCAGAATCCATGAAGGAAGAAAAATGAAAAACATTATTTGTACAAAATCTTAATTTATTTATCCATTCCTAAATAATTAAATGGGCAGGCTATTTCGTATCAGTGCAATACGCTGCTTGTTAAAACGGATGACTCCTGTTCTTACGTGCAAGTCTGCGTGGATATTATGAACTATCGTTTCTGTTCAAGTTCTATTTAAATTTTAAATAGAAGGAATTTTTATTTAGTTGACAGAATATTATTCTGGAATAAATCAACTCAAACCTTAAATAACTTATAATATTTTGCTCTCCATAAAAATATATCCTGTCTAAATTATACAAGTTAGAAATAAAGTAAATGTTAAAAGAACAAACACTCAAATTTCTTTACTTTACTTTATGTAATTTTATATAAAAAATAAACTTAAATTTTAAATATCCCAAAAGATTTTGCTCTCCATAAAAATATATCCTGTCAAAATTATACAAATTCAAATATGAACATGGTGCATAACAAAACCTGGAAATATAAATAAAATTTGTTCTTTTCAGCAATAACAAATCATATCATTCAGTTGTCTTTGCTCTTATGTCATTTTATCAGAGCTGGATGCGTGGCATCTTTTTTTGGCAACAAGTTCGTTTATGTTTGGTGTGAGGTTCTGTGTTGTGGAGATTCTCAGGATGGACTGCAGGTGCTCATCAGTGAGGCGACTCCTGTGTGCTGTTTTGTTAGTCTTCATGACTGAGAAGAGCTTCTCACACAGATATGTGGTACCAAACATACACAAGGTTCGAGCTGCATGTAGACGGAGCTGGAGCATTTGTGCGGGAATGGAGTGAATAAACTGTGCGGGCCATGGGGTATCGTACTTTGCCTTCAGTGTGCCATTACACTGCAGTTCATTCACCTCCATCTGAATCTGCACAGGTGCAGTTTCCACATCGACGGCAAATGGGTTGCGAAACAACTCAAAATTCTTTTTTTGTTCTTCAAAGTCACCAAAGCGCCGTGCGAACTCAGTGCGCTCAGTTTATCAGCAAAGTGCATATTTGGGAACACTGTTGTGCCGACTTGGTTCAACATTACTTGGCAACAGGGAAAGTGGGGCATATTGCACTGGTGCATTTGTGTCTCCCATAAAAGTAGCTTCACTTGAAATCACATTGTGATTTTGCACAGGTAAAAACATCTGCTGAAGTGTCAGATTCTTCTTTAACTCTTCTGCTTTCTGTATCTTGTGCATTGCATTCAGGTCTTTCAGGTTGTCCTGATGTTTTGTCTCATAGTGCCGTCTTAGATTAAATTCTGTAAATACAGCCACATTAGCTCCACAAATGAGACACATGGGTTTACCGGCAATGTCAGTAAACATATACTCAGCCTCCCATGGGTTTTTAAAGGCTCTATGTTCAGAATCACCTTTTCTCTTCGGCATCGTGTGGGCTAGCTTCGCAATAAATTGCAGCATCATAAGCAAGACTTGATTAACGCAGTAAGTGTTCGCCAAGGCAGCTGAAGCGCTGCATTACGGGATCTGTAGTTTATTGTGTTACCAGCGCTTCATATCCCCGGGCCATTAATAACAATAATACAGTATATAAAATGATCTCGCGGGCCGGATATAATTACACGCCGGGCCAGACGTGGCCCGTGGGCCTTGAGTTTGACACATATGGACTAAAGAGAACCTGAAAAGAAATATTTTTTCGAATGTGATCGCGCAATTCAGATCGAGTTGACGCGCACTACAGTACATCGAGCCCGCGTGCTATTGTGGTTTTGCCTGTATGCCTCAATAAGTTACCCTCCCCTTGCTCTTACTTTTTTACCGTTCATCTAAAGAATACACTGAGTATGGCTTTACCAAAACAATCATTGATCGCGAATAAAGTATCCATTATTCATAAAGCTTCAATTGGTGATCTGTCTTTCTGCGTTAACCGCATATTTTTTCATACGTCTCAAACCAAGGGGATGCGAGGCTAAAATGAATCGAGAAGCGTGCGTACATACTTAGTGCATCCCCTCTCGGGAATCGAACCTCGGACATCGGCGCTAGAGGTGAAACCTTTACTATTGTGCCACGGCGTGTGGTTTGTCTAGTTGAGATTATGTAGATCAGGGTATATATATACACATATATATATATATATATATATATATATATATATACATATATATATATATATATATATATATACCCGCGCTTCGCAGCGGATAAGTACTGTGTTGAAAAGTTATGAAAAAGAAAAGGGAAAATTTTAAAAATAACTTAACATGATTATCAATATGCAGTAATTGTTTTGTGAGTGTTATTAGTGTTGCTGTCATCAAGGATTTGATTATCATTATTTCTTTCACTCAGGTTCGTATTTGTAGGATGTGTTGTGTTCAAGTTACATTCCGTGTTTGTCAATCGTTGTAAAGATTACAGGTTTCATTCATCGATTCGTTTCTTACTGCATCAATAAACAGCTCGTCTTCTTCTTTATCTGAGACGTGACACACTGCATGCACAGGTTTTTTTTACACTGTCTTCCTTTATCGGGACATTGACTTTTTCCACCGTGTGCTTTGTTTCCGCAGTAGCTGCACTTATGAATATGCTTGTATGTATCACACGCTTCATATTTTTTTGCTGCCTTCTCAATTGTGTAATTCGGTTTTTGTTCAGCACTCTTCGGAACTGATGCTTTTTGTCTGTGCACTGCGTCATTTCACGTGAGCTGCTCGGTGTACATGCATCGAGGGTTCCCAGCTGTGCTGGTGCCATCTCGTGCGATGTCCACGGCTGTATTTAATGTTAGCTAAGACCCGGCACTTAAAAGTTTCTCTTGCAGTTTCGCTGAGTTTGTGCCAAACACCACCCTGACCATCTCATCTTCCTCTGCATAAGCACAGTCCTTCACCCGTGAATATTTAGCGGCAGTGTTTCTATTGGATTGCCCCTGATGGACGGCCTTATATGGGCAGGCACTAAATTATGTGAGAGGCGTAACTCCACCTCCCACGGGCATCGAGCAGAAGTCTATTATAGTATACTAGCAGAATACCCGCGCTTCGCAGCGGAGAAGTAGTGTGTTAAAGAAGGTACGAAAAGAAAAGGAAAAATTTTAAAAATAACGTAACATGATTGTTAATGTAATTGTTTTGTCATTGATATGAGTGTTGTTCTCATATCTATCTATATATATCTATCTATCTATCTATCTATCTATATATATATATATATATATATATATATATATAGCAAAATACCCGCGCTTGGCAGCGGAGAAGTAGTGTGTTAAAGAAGGAAAGAGAAAGAAAAGGAAACATTTTGAAAATAACGTAACATGATTGTCAATGTAATTGTTTTGTGTATTTGGTGGCAGCGTCACAAAGTTATTTTCGATCTAGCTGCATCAGAAAATGTACCACGACGTCTGACATGCCTCCTTTTTACTGTTTTATCACAGCTTGGATTGTTGCTGTCATATATATATATATATATACACACACACACATACACACATACATACATACACACACATATATATATATATACACACACATACATACATACACACACACAAATTATATATATGTGTGTATGTATGTATGTGTGTATATATATATATATATATTGTAAAGACCGAGAGAGACAGTAGCAAGGGTTGGGGTTTTCCGGCCCGTATATTGTACAGACAAAAAAACAGGTCAAAATCATAAACAAATAGTTCATAATGCGCGCGCCGACTCCTGGCGTCGCGCCATTTTATTGGGGAGGAGCGGAAGTGGAGGAATGTCGGGAAGGACCGCAAGGGAGGATGGGAAGGATGACGTCAGGGCAAGATGGCGGAGGAAGGGCGGAAGTACCGCAGTGCGGTCATCGATGCCTATGGTGCAGGACGGTCTTTTTTCCTATGAGGAAGCAGAGGGAGAAAGTTAATACCCCACCATTCCCTGGCGGCGAGTGGTTTCCCAGGTGCTGTCGAATCAATCCGCGGCCTCCTACTCGCGCGTGCGTGACACGATCCCCCCCTTAGCCCAGGACCGTCAGGTCGGGCGGACCTAACCGAGAGGTCGTGAATACGAGAGAGGGCATCGGCATTGGCCTGAAGGGTGCCCGCCCGATAAGTGACAGTGAACTTATACGGCTGTAAGTCCAGGAACCACCTGGTGACCCGCGGATTCGACTCTTTGTGCAGGGACATCCACTGAAGTGCAGCGTGATCAGTCACCAGAGCGAACTCGCGACCCAGCAGGTAGTACCGGAGGTGGGTCACTGCCCACTTAATGGCCAAGGCCTCCCTCTCCACTGCAGCGTGCGGGTCTCCCGGTCCATCAGTTTCCGCTAAGGTACATCACAGGGTGCTCGACACCATCGGCGCTTTGGCTCAGCACGGCACCCAGGCCTGTGTCCGGCGTCGGTCTGGAGAATAAACGGAGCCCAAAATCGGGCGTCCGTAACACAGGTGCCGGCGTTAGGGCCTTCTTTAGGTCACTGAGCGCGTGTTCTGCTTTGTCGGTCCACACCACGTATAGGGGAGCGCCCTTTTTTGTCAGGTCAGTCAAGGGTGCTGCTCTTCGAGAAGCGGGAACAAACCGGCGGTAGTAACCGCAAGCCCCAAGAAAGCCTGCACCTGTTTCTTGGTACTGGACGGGCCATTCTAAGATGTCTTTCACTTTGGAGCTCTGTGGCGCACCTGTCCTTGTCCCACGAGGTAGCCTAAATATTTGGCCTCCTTTAATCCAAAAACACTTCCGGGGTTTATGCGGAGGCGGCTTTAGCCAGTGTTCGGAGGACAGCTGCGACCTGCAGTAGATGCTCCTCCCAGGTGCGGAATAGATGACAACGTCATCCAGGTAAGCGGCGCTATAGGACTGGTGAGGCGTCAGCACTCTATCTACCAGGCGTTGGAAGGTCGCGGGCCCGTGCAGCCCAAATGGGAGGACCTTGTACTGCCAGTGCCCGCTAGGGGTGCTAAAGGCCGTTTTCTCCTTTGCGGATGCCGTTAAAGGAATTTGCCAATACCCTTTGTCATGTCAAGGGTAGTCAGATATCGAGCCGCACCCAGCCGCTCAAGGAGGTCGTCAATGCGGGGCATGGGGTAGGCATCGAACTTGGAGATCTGATTCAGGCGTCTAAAGTCATTACAGAACCTCCAGGAGCCGTCTGGCTTGGAGACGAGGACAATAGGGCTGGACCAGGGACTATGGCTCTCTTCAATTATGTCCATGTCCAACATACGTTTCACCTCCAGTTCGACCTCTGCGTTTTGCCTCCGGAGTCGGTAGGGCCTCTCGGACGATTACCCCGGCTCCGTGACTATATCGTGCTCAATCAGCGGTCCGGCGGGTGACTCGCTCACTACCTCGGGATGGCTCGGAGTGTTTGGGCTAACTCCTGCCGCTGCTTGGGGTCAGCTCTTCGCCGAGGTTAAGGGCAGTTGTGCTTGTGAAAGGGAGAGTGACCTACGGGAGCTGGGAGCTCCTCTCTATCTCTCAGGGCTTTAACAGGTTGACATGATAGATCCTCTCACTTTCGGTCGATGTTGGGCTGTTTTACCAAATAGTCGACGAGTCCTTTCTCTCCTTAACCTCGTAAGGCCCTTGCCAGTGAGCGAGCAGCTTCGAGTGGGAGGTCGGGACGAGCACCATAACTCGGTCCCCCGGGCGGAACTCCCTGAGGACGGAGTTGCGGTTGTAACACCGGCCTGCGCTGCTTGCGCACGAGTCACGTGCTCTTTAGGAGGGGCCTGATCTTTGTGAGTCGGTCGCGCAGTTGCGCACGTACTCAAAATATTAGAGGAGGGAAGAGCCTCGGCCTCCCAGCCTTCTTTTAGGATGTCGAGGATTCCCCGGGGTTGTCGCCCGTATAGTAATTCAAAAGGGGAGAAGCCCGTAGAGGCCTGGGGTACCTCCCGGTAGGCAAAAGCACGGCGGGAGGAGCTGGTCCCAGTTCCTGCCGTCGCGCTGACTACCTTGCGGAGCATCTGCTTAAGCGTCTGGTTAAATCGCTCAGCCAACCCGTCAGTTTGCGGGTGATAGACTGACGCTTTCAGGTGCTTTATCTGCAGTAATTTGGCCACCTCCTTGAACGTATCCGAAGTGAAGGGCGTACCCTGGTCCGTGAGGACCTCCTTGGGTATGCCCACGCGTGAAAACAAGTTAACCAGTTCCCGTGCGATGCTTTTAGTATTAGCGGAGCGCAGGGGAACCGCCTCTGGGTACCGGGTGGCATAGTCCACCATGACTAGGATATACTTGTGGCCACGGGTTGAGGGCTCCAGGGTCCCACCAAATCGACCCCTATCCTTTCAAAGGGGATGTCCACGAGGGAATAGGGACTAGAGGAGCACGGTCCCTCCTAGGAATCTGGCGGGTCTGGCACTGGACAGGATTGACAGAACCGCGGACCTCCTCATTGATCCCAGGCCAGTAAAAGCGGAGCTTAATCCTCTCCAGTGTTTTTCGCCCCGAGGTGGGCCTAGGAGGTGAGCATGTGTCCAACTCGCCTATCTCCGCCCGGAAGGTACGCGGAATTAGCAACAACTTCCGCACCTCGCCCTCATGGGTAGCCACTCGGTACAACAGATCATTTTCAAGGACAAAGAAGGGTTCCCGCGTGTGGATCCGTCCGCTGTCGAGCTGTTAGGCAGAACAATCGCGTTCCGGGCAAAGCGCAGGGAGTCATCATTCCACTGCTCCCTCTTAAAGGAGGCGGCGTGGACCGAAATTGATGGTCCAGGCCGAGAGGGTCTTGGGGCCTGGGCCCGGGAAGAGTTCCTGGCTAGTCCCTTCTCCGCGGAATCTTCCGGGTCAAGGTCCGTAGCCACAGAAAGGTCCCCCGAGACACCAGCGCCCATAGGGGCTGCCCTTGTGCACGGCGTGGAGGCCGCGGGAGGGTTGCCTTTTCCCCTCATGACAAGATCCAACGAGGCCCGGGCGGCGAACGGCTTACCGCTGATTTTTTTCGACCAGTCTTGTCCCAGAATCACTGGGAAGGGGGGGTCAGGTAACACAGCGACCGCCATTTGGATTGGTTCCCCCTTCCAGGTAAGATAGCAGTGAGCGGAACGATATGACCTAGTCCCCCCATGTACACAGGTAACCAACAAATGTTGCTTTAACCACTGTTGCGGTAAGACAAGCGGCGAGCAACAATGGTAATGTTGCTGCGGAATCAAACAAAGCCACCACGCGTGCCCATTTAGCAACACCACTCCCGTATTCGGACTCGCCAAGGGATGCGGCGGGGTACAATACCTCTCCGTCGATGTCCAGCTGCAGTCCATAGGCTCCGGGCGATGTGATGGGGCAGTTTGGCAGCAGGTGGCCGGGCTCGCCACACTTGAAACAGCGCGGCGGACCCGGCCTCTCTTTGGCTCTGGCTGGCGCTTCTGCAGCGCGTCGAGGGGGCTCGGGGGTGGCCGCCCGTCCCTGCGGTTCCCGCGAGCAGGCTTTTCTGACCCCCAAGTCGGAGGACCGCCAACTGACGCTCCAGGACGTCGAGGAGGCCCGACATATTTTGATAGGCGTGCCCCCGGACCTGCTGGGCGAGGGAACTGGGCATTGCGTTGACCAGGCCTTCACAGGCCACCCGCCGACGACTTTCCGCCCGTCGGGCTCTCTGGCCGTAGCCAGCGGCCCATCTTGCCCCAGAACTTCGAACGCCTGGGCGCGAGCGGGCTTTTCGGGGTCAAAGCCCCAGTTCCGCCATTCGGCCGCCTGCTGGCCCGGGCTAATGCCGTAGCGGGCCAATATTTCGGGCTTGAGGAGGTCGTAATTAGCGCCTCCTCCTCAGGGAGGTCATAATAGGCCCGCAGCGCTGGTCCCTTTAGGTATGGCGCCAAGATGGGCGCCCACTCGGACCGCTGCCACTCGTTCCGGGTGGCCGCCCTCTCAAACATGCCCAGGTAGGCATCGACATCCTCCGAAGGCCCCATCGGCACCATAGGAGGAGGCGGCTGCCTGGGCGGGTCTGGTCTCGCCTGGGCTTCCACTAACCTGGCCTCGTGGCCTCCAGCTCCCGGTTGGTAGCGGCTTGCGCTTGCTGCAGGGCCTGGAGCTGGGCGCTCATTCCCTGCAGCACGGTGTTCAGGTCCTGTCCCTCCGTCATTCCGGGATCTCTGATCCTGCCGACTACGCCACTTGTAAAGGACCGAGAGAGACAGTAGCAAGGGTTGGGGTTTTCCGGCCCCGTATATTGTACAGACAAAAAAAACAGGTCAAAATCATAAACTAAACAGTTCATAATGCGCGACGCCGACTCCTGGCGTCTCGGCCATTTTATTGGGGAGGAGCCGGAAGTGGAGGAATGTCGGGAAGGACCGCAAGGGAGGATGGGAAGGATGACGTCAGGGCAAGATGGCGGAGGAAGGGCGGAAGTATCGCAGTGCGGTCATCCATGCCTATGGTGCAGGACGGTCTTTTTCCTATGAGGAAGCAGAGGGAGAAAGTTAATACCCCACCATTCCCTGGCGGCGAGTGGTTTCCCAGGTGCTGTCGAATCAATCCAGCGCCTCCTACTCGCGTGCGTGACATATATATATATATATATATATATATATATATAATCTAGATAGGTGTGTGTGTATATATATATATATATATACATACATATATATACATATATATACTTGTGTGTATGTTTGTATGTGTCTATATGTGTGTGTATAGCTTTGGTCACTGATTGCAAGGGAAAAATAATAAAATGTAGTCTATAAGTTATTAAACAGTAAAACATTAACGTTTTAAGAAGTACAGGTACATTGAGCACTACTGGAGTGGTTATGGTAAACTACATTTTAAAGACTGTGTAACACAACAGGTAAGTAACTAACAGCAGCTAAAATGTATATGGATCATCTCTCGGTAGTAGATCCCTTTTGAAAGGCGCTACACGACGGCTGTGGTATAGAAATTACATTTTCTATGTGAACGTTCAAATTTGTGCCTCTGGTAATGTGCCTTACCAGCAATTAAAGAAAATTATTTTTGTGTCCTTTGCAATGTTAAGAGAGAAAGGCTTTGGTTTGGGATAAAAGGAAAAAAGGTGTAAAGAAAGGAAAGTTGCCTTTCCTTTTATATAGTATAGAGAGATGTGTTCGCTGACGATATGAGCATCTTCTGGGGACAGTCGCAGTGGGTCTTGTGTAGACTGGTGAGACGTCCCGCCATTAATCGGCTGTGATGGCACTGTCAGTCTTCCACTCCTGTGCGTATCTTCATAATCCGAGCTGAGGACCTCATAATCATATACGTGCAAAAGAAAGTGTGAATCGCCTTTAATATTATTTTGCGTGGTGTAGAAAAGGGTCCGTGTTTGCACTTGTCTGGGCTATAGCGCAGGGGGAGGAAGAAAAAAATTAAAAGTGCTCACTTTGACTTAAGGCAGAAGCGCAGTCAGCGTCTCAAAGGCCGGCACAGCTATGCACGCTGCTGGCTGCTCGACTTTTGCTGGGCAGGAGACCCCTTTGTACACACGTTCATGATATCAAAAGTCTCAGCGTTCTTTGGAGGTAATTCATATATTATATATATAGCAAAATACCCGCGCGCAGCGGAGAAGTAGTGTGTTAAAGAAGTAATGAAAAAGAAAAGGAAACCTTTTAATAATAATGTAACATGATTGACATTGTCATGAGTGTTGCTGTCATATAAATGCCTGCCTAAATAAGTCACCCTCGCTTTGCTCTTACTTTTTTACCGTTCATTTAATCATGGCTAGTGGCGGAAAACTTATAAAATGGAAGGAGGATGGCTTTACCAAAACAAATATTGATGGCGAATCGATTATTCATAAAGCTTGAATTGGTGATCTGTTTTTCTGTGTTAAACTCATATTTTTCATACTTCTTCTCAAACTAAGGTGGTGCGAGGGTAAAATGAATCGGGATACGGTGATCAATGTAATCGGTGTACCAGGAAATCATGCATTGACAAAAGCTCCCCTTTGCTTGTAATGCAAAGTATGATTAAATGCATTATTTTTTAACGCGTTAAGGAGCACATGCATCGAAGCTTCTCAGCTGTGCTTGTGCTAAGAACGAAATGAGATGAATGGGAGGGGTGATGATGACGTGACTCCCCACCCGCCTTAACTGTCAATCCCCACAAACACAGTCTCGGAATTTGCATAAGCACACCCCTTCACCTACAATTTTAACTTAGTTACAAAGTGATCAAAACTCTCGTTTATATCCAGCGTCCTCTCATTAAACTTGTATCCCGCATTCCCGTGGGCATGTGAAACGCCAGCGGTAGCCTGTCTATGAACTTAATTTAAAGTTTAGGTTTGCACCTTGCTTTCTTTCCGAGGTAGCAGGACTCATGAATATGGTAGTATATGTCACTCGCTCACTTCTTATTGTTTTTCGCTGCCTTCTCAATTATATAATGCAAGTTTTCTTAAGCGCTTTTTGGAGGTCTTCCTGATTTTCTACGCACTGCGTTGACAGTCAGTTCACGTGATTACGTGGGAGGCGTGATGATGTCACACGAAACTCCGCCCCCCACGTCTTTCCAGCTAAACTCTATTACAGTTAATGGAGAAAAATACCTTCCAGTTATGACCATTAGGCGTAGAATTTCGAAATGAAACCTGCCCAACTTTTGTAAGTAAGCTGTAAGGAATGAGCCTGCCAAATTTCAGCCTTCTACCTACACGGGAAGTTGGAGAATTAGTGATGAGTCAGTGAGTGAGTGAGTGAGTCAGTGAGGGCTTTGCCTTTTATTAGTATAGATAAACTAAAAAATATCAAGAACTTGTGTCCCGCGAGACGAGACTTTGCCCAAAAGAACCACATCCATGGCGGGAAATAAAAGACAAAGACTAGGACAATTGCTGTACAGGCTTTTAAATGTTCGAAGTACCATGCAAGATGCAGATCACACGGTACGGCAGCAGCAGCAAGCCAGCAGCTAATCGAACAAAGAGGAGGTAAAATAAAACTGTATTTGTTTCTCATTGTATCACCGTTTAAGAGTGGGTTTCGGAGGAGTGACTGTGTCTCCTTGGGGTGCGTTCAGTCCCCCTCTTCACAACGTGAGTGGCATAGACACAAAGTGGCTGGCACATAGCACAGGCAGTGGGGGTTGGCAGGCGAAGCAAGCGGGGGGGATCCCCATAGTACTATATATTCAGGAAAACTGAATTTAATTAAGATGTGAAAGTGCTTTGACTTCAAATATTTTACTAGAACATACAAAATATCTACATGTAAGTGTGTAACTTCAATAGTATACAACTTTTTCCATTTGATAAGTCACTTAATACATGCACTGCAATAAAGTTTTAAACACAATAAGATATTTCTGAGGCTACATAACCAGAAAGTAAAATAAAATTAAATTATGCACTCTTTGTTCCATGTTAAGTGTTCTTAATGTTTAGTTTAAAGCTTGAAAGGTTTAGGAAAACTTAGCCTGCTTATCATCACAGGAGGTTTTGCTATTTGTAACCTCTTGACTATGAAACACTTTTTATGATTATATTAACCTCTGAAATGAAAACCAAACCTGCTGTGTTTAGAAGCAGTAAGGTTGTGTGATCTATACACTCTGGAATAATGCTAGTTTCACCTCTCCACTAAGCTAAAACCACCAGCCTCTGTTAAACCCAGCTTCCAAAATATTTGAATCTCAAGAAATACTAACCCTTTTCTACTGGGCCATAGCCTTGGTGAAGTCAAAGCGACAAATTAGACAGCAAATTGTAATTATGGCTGATTAGAGCAGTGATTTGAAAGAAGCTTCTCTGACAGGCTTTCTGCACCAGCTTATTCAGGGTCTCTCTCATGTTTTCTTTTTTTACATATAGTCTGATCTGTTTTTATAAAAAAAAGATTTTAAAGCCATCCTCACCCTAGCTACAGTATTTAGACAAACTGGCATAGGGATGCTACTTATTTATATTAATAAACCATTATTTATATTATTTTGTGTGTGTAGTTCTGTGTCTTGCACTTATGTAATAATTTACACTGTTCAATTTATGAATAGAAATGATTTTCCCTTCAGGGATCAATAAATACTATCTACATATGTCTTTCAATGTGAACATGCAAATCCTGGCCTTAAACATCTATGGAGTATTTCATACACCTTCAAGTACACACATACAAATAATGTTTTCATATTTCCTTATCTAAATTGGAATACTTTTGGAACACTTCTATAGTAGTGTAATAACCACTACCAGGCAGGGAAGAAGAATATAGAAACATGCTGGAGGTTCAAAATCACAAAATCGTTATTTACTTGTTGAAATTTAAATGTGGGACTTCTCACAGCTAACCCTGCACTGCCATACATTTGGTCACTGGAAATGTCCTGTGCCGTGATAAATGAAGGGTTACTCAAACTTCACTACCATTGCCTGGCACCCCCTCAAAGCTTATTCTCACTGAGACAAAACTGGCAGCACTGTGAGGATTATGTTTTTTGATTTCTCCAGTTCCTTCAATACCAACCAGCCATCCCTGTTAAGGGGTAAGCTCAGAAATACACAGGTGGATAACCATATGGTGTCCTGGAAAATGGATGTACAGGATGTATAAATTGGGGGTGAAACAGAGTATAGGATTCAGATGAAAACTTTGCTTCTTGTTGTTAAAAAAAATTTTCTGCAGCTTAACATCAGCAAAACCAAGAAATTGGTTATTGATTTTCATCACGCCAAAGAGCCAGGATATCAGGTCATTACTCAGAAAGCAGATGTACAGGTGGACCTCTTCTACAAGTACTTGGCAGTCCGCATCCATGCCAAGTTGGACAGATCTTGTAATACAGAGGAACTATATAAGAAAGGGCAGAACAGGCTCTTTCTCCTTAGGAGATTTGCATTACTTTGATGTAGGAAGTGTCATTCTTCACATAACCATAGCGAACTAACGCTGTGGTGTGCTGGTCTGGTAACAGACCTTCAAAAGAGGTCCACCAAATTAACAAGCTAATTAAATGAACAGGCTTTGTTATGCGATGCACACTGGACACCCTAGAGGTAGTAGTAAAGGACAGAATTAAAACAAAACTGAGTGCCATAATGAATAATGCTGCACATCCACTCTGACACACCAACACAGAGGACTTTCAGCCAACAAATTATTCAGCAGAAGTGTGTCAAGAAAAGCTACTGGAGCTCCTTTATACAAACAGCAATACGTCTGCATAATGCCTCACTGTGTCTTTCTTTTAATTTTTTTCTTCTTCTTTCTGGTGTGTGTTCAGACTGAAGTGTTTGTATTTACTTATTTACCTACTTATGCATTTATTTATTTAAAAAGCTTCTGTAAAAGCTCTTTTGGCTCTTTATTTGTCTGTTAACAAATAAAGTTTTACTTATCTATCTATCTATATCTATCTATCTGTTAAGGCTGTGAGTGGTTCCCTTTTCTCAGTTCACACTCCAAACAGGACAGACTCCCCTGGCTACAAGCCATCTTCTTCTTTCATACTGTCTGTTGTGATGTGGGATTTTGCATATAACTTGATAAATGTTTTGTATGTCTTTATTTATAATTTAGGCAAACCAATGTAATTTAGAGGTATTCATGTTTGCCGTCCCCCCACCCCCCTTTTTACGACTGTCTCTTTGTAATTTTATGACAGGATTTGGGGGGATGTGTCTTAAACCAGTTTGATCTCCCACACAAAGCCAGGTTAGCTTAACATATGGTCTTGGGGGGGTTGAGGTGTTAAATGTACTATTTCTCTCATTGGTCTGAGATATGGCTGTTTGGAATTGGCTTGTCTCAGAGGCCTTTAAGTACCATGATGTCCTATTGGTTCTAGGAATTGGAGAGAACATCTATAAATGTACTTGCTCAACCACATTCTCTCTCACTGACCCACATATGATGAAGAAGCATCTCTCTCTCTAACCAACATATGATGGAAGAAGCATCCCTCTTGCTAACCTGTGATGATGAAGACAACAAAATGAAGAGCACAGCTCAGCAGCCATATTGAACAGACATGTGGCTGAAAGCTGAGCACCAACGATGCCTTAACTAGAGACATTTTAAGTAACTACAAGTCTGTGTGCCACCTGAATTACACATCACCATTTTATCAGGTTGTATGGTTGCCAATATTCAAATGTACTTTGCATTTTGTTATTATTTATGAATATTATCAGTAATACATTATTTTATGTGTGACTTAACTCCTGCTTGTCTTTTTACTACATCTAATTGCCTGAGGTTATAGATATAGAAGGGAAGGTGGGGATAAGTTATATACAGTGGTAAGTTTGTAAGATTAGGCATTCTAAGGCTACATATTAATAATACAATAGGGGAAAGTAGAGCAATATATATATTACTCTACCAAGATAAAACACTGTCCTGACGAAAGCTGCTGTTACTCTCCCAGAAACTCTCCCAGGAAAATTAATATATTACTAAAGTTAAACATTTTTTTTTGTTTGGTTTTTTTTTCCCCTCACTTAGTTCTTACGCACCTTCTACTAAAAACCCAGAGTCTCCCACACTCGTTTTACTTATCCGTCCATCCCTTTCCTTCATTTTGCACCCCAGACTCTTGTGGAGCACTGCTTTGCATGTTAATCAGTACAATTACTCTTAACCAACCTTGTTAATCCCGGCCCCCACTAAGATCACTGAGGTTCTAGATTTGCATATTTGACAGTCTCTGCAGAAGACGCTCTGCTCTGCAGCTTTCCAGCCACACAGGTCTCTGAATCCCAAGTCTGGCCATAATAGTATTGTTAGACTAGACTGTGAAGCTGTCAACAACATATGCTTTTACTTATTTATTTGTTTATTTATTTTTCTTGAACATCAGCAATCACCTACCATAAATTGCATATTATATTTATCTTTAATTGGTTAAACAGTTTCTTTTCTGTAGGTCCAAACACATTAGACAGCGACACTGGCTTCCGTTCAAAAACAAAAATAAAACTTCTGTTGTAACAGCATTCTGGTTTGCACTGCACTATATCTAACAGTATGTGATGGACCTTTCCAGGGCTAACATCTGCTTTGGGCCTGATAATGTGGGGGAAAGACTCCTGTCCCCCCAACCCTGAATTAGATTTAAGTAGGTTTAAGAATGTTAACATCTAACACTCTCTCTTAGAATACGGGTACACGGCCAATTGCTGCTTTCCTTCTCATACAATTGTGTTGTTAAGTCATCAGGTTTGCTAATGACACATTGATAGAGAATCCGATTACCATCAGTAACTAAATAACCCGCAGGTAGGATCCTAAACTTCTTACTGATTGGGGCAATAACAAGAATCTGTACCAAAAAAAAAAGGAGTTGATTGTAGACTTAATGATACTTGGAGGAGGACATGTGTTTATTCACATTAATAGAGTTGCTGTGGAAGAAAGAGTAGCTTTCAGTTCTTAAGGGCTCAAATCACAGATGATCTCTCATGGTCACATGAGACACCGTATCTTGTTAACTAATGCTCCAAAGCTACCTTACTTTCTGAGAGGGCTGTCTCTATGGATCCTCATGAACTTCTACTGATTTAAAGTGGAGATCCTACTAACTACAGTTAGGTCCATAAGTATTTGGACAGTGACACAATTTTCATAATTTTGGCTCTGCACACCACCACAATGAATTTGAAATAAAGCAATTATTTTGTGACTGAAGTGTAGACTTTCAGCTTTAATATAAGGGGTTTGCCAAAAATATCATATTTTTTTATACATGTTCCTCCAACTTTCAAATTAACAAACTGAACTAAAATAATTAGCATAAATATAAATATAAATTGAGCCATTTACATATAAATCTCAGTAATGTTAATAATAATAATAATAAATGTGTCCCCCGTGAAGCTTAGACACTTGATTGATGAAGTGGGGGATGAGGTATCCCTCAAAACATCAAGCTCTGTGAGGAAATGACACATGATCAACAATCAAGGGGTTTGGGGAGCCTGAATACTCCTGCAAAGCAATGAGTGCCACTAACTGATAAAACACAGTCGACATGCTTTGTCTCTCGATAACACCTGCACTGCACTTCAAAAACAGATGCACCCCAGAGTTCAAATTGCTGAGCTACTGTCAGGACCACCAACAGGAAAGATGGGGTGAATATTAGCAGCAGGTGTTGCATCCAGTTCAGCCCCCCTTGTTCCCTCTGGCAAAAATCTCTATCAAACCTTGAAATCAGTGCTATTTCATGATCATGGCTTGCACAGAAATCAATAAAAGACCTCTATGGGATGCAAGGTCTAAATTTCAGTCTCTTAAATAAAAGTTATTCACCTATATGAACGTTCTGACCACAGCAAGGAACCTGCGGTTCATTCACAGGTGAGAAATGCTCACACAGTGCTTGATTGTTTTCGTATCACAGAACAGGAGCAACAACTACAAAAAGAGACCAATAAATTACAATACCCTGAATGACACCAATCGCACCACATAAAGTCCAGAAAACGCACCTCACTCGATTTAGATGAATCACACCATAGCCTTGCTCTTTTTCACACCCCTGGTTAAGAAACCCTGGCCTAGAGGTTACCAGTCAATAATTTGTATAATTACTCTTGGATGTAAGTAAGGTCAGGAAATGTTATTTTAATTTTTTTTTATGATATTGGATTGTGGCAGATTTTGTTATCTGGCAGTTGAATAGCAACATGTCCTCTAAGTTTCCTAACAACTTGTTTCTTTTCCTTTGACACATTGTTATGCTTTGCAGATGTAAAGGTATAATCTGGCAGTCATATGGCAAACAGGAAATTTTGGACCATCATCATGTATCGAGACACACCTTCAAAAGACTTTTTAAGGAAATGGATTCACAGAAGTTTGCAACCACATCCTCAAGACATGCATTTTAGGTGCATATATGACTGTAAAACTGCCATGTATACCTGAAAGAGGTTGTGAGTGAACATTTATAAATTATGAATAAATCTTCTCCATTCATGTTTAAATCTTTCCTTGTCCTTTAGGCTGCCATGACAGATTCTCATTTGCCAACACCCTTGAATGGAATAAGTGAATGGCAAAATATGCGTACAGAAAATGAACAATTGAGAGTTTAAAGAAAATAATAAATTAGTTGATATAAAGTGGTCACTAGCTAAGGAATAGCTTAAGAAGAAAACATTGTGTGCTAAAAATATTCTTTACATACATATTTTCATTTTAAAAGGTTATAAACTTTGTAAGAACTGTTTTGTAGATGGCTAATTAAATGTATTATCCTAAAACTGGAACAAACTCTAGAAAAAGCTGAAAAAATGACAGGTTTTGTTCCATTAATTGCAATGAAAAAAATGCCTAACAGTTTCTGAGCAAACGCTGGCAATGCATCTGTTCACCTGCTCATTAAAAGGCTTAGAAAAAATAAAAAAAGTCTCACACACGCTCTCTACTGGTTTACATTAGCAGGCACAAATAATGCAAGCTGTAATGGACTTTTTTTGTTTTGATTACATTTTTAAATTGTTTTTTTTTTTTTTTGGTGAAAACATATGTTCTTGTTTACATTTAATTTAATCTGTGCGGATTCGTATTTGTATTTGCATCTCCACCTGGAAGAGTGAATGGCTCACTTAAAATTTGTATTATTTTTGTTTTGTTGTACCCATTTAGTTTGAATGTCTTCCCTTCTACAGCTGGTTTAAGAACAAATAATAGCAAAGGTGTCCGTTCCTGCTAATTCAATTTTAGTTAAACAGGAGGATTTTTGAATACATTTGATTTTTTTTCTGCATAAAAGTACAAAGATATTTTAATTTGCATTGCTGGCTCTTAATTAAAAACATGAAAAATGAAGTTTTGTTAAATGCCTACATGCCTGCTTGGTTCCCTTTTGCGCCTTAACCTGTCTTTCAAAAGAAATGCTGCAGCTTCTCTTTTTGTGCAGGCAGGTAACATTATGGCAATGGCGACTGTAACAGCTTTATTTCTGGGTATTGTTACACTTCATGAGTTAAAGTTGCTATGTACAGCAAAGCCGCCAGCCTCTCTAGGATTTTGATGCAACACCAAAGGAGGTGAAAGATGCACACACTTTTACATGAAGGAACTTATCTACTGCATTCGTAGCTGAAATGTAATTTGAATCCAGTTTGGGCAGCAAAAATGGCCAAAATGTGGTGCTTGTGATGCTTCAATTCTTCATGACAAAATGCATTTACATCCATGTTATAGCAACTACTGTAGCTCACGTACTACTCTGGAAAACTGTTTGAAATGTATGAACTGAGTATCCAACCTGCACTATCCTAACTACAGTGTCACAGGGGTCTGCTGGAGCCAATCCCAGCCAACATAGGGCGCAAGGCAGGAAACAAACACTGGGCAGGGCACCAGCCCACCGCAGGGTACACACACACAAAAGGCACAATTTAGGATCGCCAATCAACCTAACCTGCATGTCTTTGGACTGTGGGAGGAAACTAGAGTACCCGGAGGAAACCCACGCAGACACGGGGAGAACATGCACGCAGGAAGGACCCGGGGTCTCCTAACTGCGAGGCAGCAGTGCTACCCACTGCGCCACCATGAACTGATTATATTAACTTTAAATACTTTATAAAAAGTAATGTTTTATACTTACACTGAACACTTACATGTGTTATCACAGTGAAAAAATATTTATTTATAAACCTCTCAACAGGAAATAATTAGGACTGGCAATGTAAATAAAGAAATATCTATAATGATTTATTAATGTAACGAATTGGAACCACGTGGTTTTTGCAATCAGCATATAATTTACCGATTGCTTATCACACATGCAGTGCCAGTTCCAAGTTTCCACATCAGCCAGTAAAGGAAATAAACAAAATCTGCAGTGCTATTTTCTTAGAAACGTTCAAAATTCGAGTGCTTTTGAGCCTGCAGTCAAATAGAGAAATTGTAACTTCAGAGTATTGAAAAAGCAGGACATTCCATTGCAACTGTGAGCCTTAAATGTGGCATGAATGATTCCACATTTCACTATGTTAATGAGACATATAAACAAACCCAAACCTGTGAATCAAATGCAAAATCAGAAGCGATTAAAGTTAATACAGACAAAATGAGACATGTGAACCCCCACAGCTGGGCCTGGTGATATGCTATTCTGCAATTTTAGGATTTGGATTGAGTGCTAAAGGCAGATTTAATTCAAAGTATAAGCATTTCTCATATGGGCTTACAGCCTAAAGGTTGCATGAAAAGTTTCATCCTCCACCATCTATGACTTCATTAATGACATTCTTCATATTCGTTCCTAGCATTTTTTGAGAATCTCCAAAGCCAGACTCTGATTAGATTTGTGACACTGCTTTATTTGTATAAATTGCAGTATACACAGTAAAAAGGAATCATGGTTAAATGTTTAAAAATAATTTTTATACCTCAATTTGATTGAATTCTATTAGGCTAGTTGGTTTATTTCAGCAACCTAAATTGAGCTTAAACAATATGTACAGTATATGTTTATAGGACTGTCTTGGTACAATTATAGTTGTATTATTACCCAACACCATAAGAAACGTCATAGGCTAGCAGTCTTACTAGAGTGCAGCCCAAATAAAATCTAGTTTGCATACGAGTTTGATGGTTTTGTTTCATTCATGTAACACAGTGATGATGGGAGTGACGGGGGATTTGAAAGAGAAACGTTTTTGTGTTTTTTTATCTTGTGATTTATAAGCAAAATATATCAATTATCAAAAAAGAAATAAAAAAAAAAGATTTGAGGTTATGAGAAAAAGATGTAATACAAAATAGATAGATAGAGAGAGAGAGAGAGAGAGAGAGAGAGAGAGAGAGAGAGAGAGAGAGAGAGAGATAGATAGATAGATAGATAGATAGATAGATAGATAGATAGATAGTTTATTAATCCCAAGGGGAAATTCACATAATCCAGCAGCAGTATACTGATACAAAAACAATATTAAATTAAATAGTAATAAAAATGCATGTAAAAGCAGACAATAACTTTGAGTAATGTTAGCATTTACTCCCCCGGATGGAATTGAAGAGTCGCATAGTGTGGGGGAGGAACGATCTCCTCAGTCTGTCAGTGGAGCAGGACAGTGACAAAAGTCTGTCACTGAAGCTACTCCTCTGCCTGGTGGATTCTTCAAGATTGACAGGAGTTTGCTTAATGCCCATCGCTCTGCCACAGACGTTAAACTGTCCAACTTTACTCCTACAATAGAGCCTGCCTTCTTAACAAGTTTGTCCAGGCGTGAGGCGTCTTTCATCTTTATGCTGCCTCCCCAGCACACCACCGCGTACAAGAGGGCACTCGCCACAACTGTCTGGTAGAACATCTGCAGCATCTTACTGCAGATGTTGAAGGATGCCAACCTTCTCAGAAAGTATAGTCGGCTCTGACCTTTCTTACATAGAGCATCAGTATTGGCAGTCCAGTCTAATTTGTCATCTAGCTGCACTCCCAGATATTTATAGGTCTGCACCCACTGCACACAGTCACCTCTGATGATCACAGGGTCCATGAATAAAATACTTGGTAAATAATAATAATAAATAATAATAAAATAATAAAATACTTGGTATTTTATGATTGGTACATGCTAATTCAGCACAATTTCTATGTTTTCTGAAATATATCTCCTCAAGAGCACGTTTTTCCACTTGAACCTACATACAGACATTAACATAAGTGATTGGAGCTGTGTTTCGACTTTATGAAATCTGTAAACTGCTCTTTTTTCATCAAACCCCTTCACCTTGTTTTCAGCAGTCTTGGCCCCTTTCTCATGTCCATCCTGCATCTATTGTAGCCGATGTAAGCTCAGTTCCCTCAGATTCTTGATTTGATTAAGACTGTTTGACTGTAAATGCATTTTTCTGTCTGTGTTAAGTACATTATATATACCGGAAGAGGAGAGGTTGGAGACAGAGATATTTTAGCCATTCATTTCAGAATTGTAGTAATAACACTTCACAGACAGGGAGAGGCGGTGGGTTTGGGAGAATGGGCCTGTGGTTGAAACATTGTTTGGGTTTCACCTGGCTTTAGTAAGGGAGCCACAGAAAACTAGAATGTATTATCAAAGCCAATGAACAAGAACAGTATGATTTCTTCTGGTTCACATGGATTTTGTCTAGTTGCTCAGGTGTATTCCCACTTTCGAAAAACATGTGGGTTAGGTGGATTGGACGGGCTAAACTGGTCCCAATGTGTATGTACAGTATGCGTGTGATCAATGTGTGATGAGCCCCCTCCCTGTTCACAGATTGCTCCAGCCTTGCATCTGATGCTTGATGTGATAGAGTCCAGCTCCACCACAACCCTGAACTGAAAAAGTTTTTAGGAAGATGAATGGATATAGGAATGGATAATGTTCTACATGCTGACTTCAAATTATTTAGTGAAGGACGTCTGCAAATTCTTCAGCACAAAATAGCAAGTCAGAGGAATTATTCTAAGAAAATATAGCTGCAGGCCAGCGAAATTATGGGCTTTATAATGACTGAAGGTAAGTAGCTACTTTGGCAAGACTCTTCCTGAAAAATACACATGTGAAGCGTGACATTGTACAAAACATGTAGCAACTGGGCTGTAATGGGAGACTTTCTTTTTTGTCATTTGTATTTCTCTAAAATGATTCTAATCCATATCACTGAAGTGAAAAGAACTTCTTTTGCATAACAATAGAGTTCATCCCTAAGTAAACTTCATTTTAACCCTCCAGCATATTATACAACTTACAGTGATGTGACAATAAAAGCATAGTCTCACCACGCAGCCTTCCATAACCTTACACATTACTTTATGCCTCTGGAAAAATCTGACTAGCCTAACACATTTATAAAATTTTCTGAATCCATAGTATACCGATGCATTAAACATTTACCTGTGATTTCTGTTTACTGTAGCCTCACAAGAGTATGCAAATATGGCACCATTCGATCAATGCACAATGTCACAGTATTATTTGAATTAAATCAGGTCTTAGCAATGATATACCAGTAGGAGGAATGTTTTTACTCTAGTTGTTGCTATTGTTTCATTATTTATATTTTAGCCTCTAATTTTTTATTTTTTTTTTGCTCCCCCAACCCCACATGTTTATGACGAGTCGGAACTGATGCTGCCCACTGCTACTCCTGCTTTGTTTTTGTGAACTTTATAGATTACTTTGTAACAAATGTGAATATTTTCAGAAAATATTTTTTTACCTACCTGTCCATCATTTGGAACCATTTACGTCCAACACATTGCAATTATTTCTTTAGCATCTTAGTAACTTATTTCTTTAGTAATTTATTTCTTTAGTATTGAGCAGAAGGTAAACATGCAAACTTCGTACGGATGACTGCCCATGGGCTTCAAATACTGCGGTGCTAGTCAGTACCTTTTTCAATTTCCATTTTGTCTGCTTAGTAGATGATTTACAAGTGTGCACAAGACAGAACAAAAGGTACAGCCTTTGAATTATCTGAGTGCAATGTGCAATAATATTCCTTTAGCCATTACAACCATAAGGAAAATAAAGCTCTTAAAAAAGAAAAAAAATAATGTCAATATGTTTCCAAAACAACAACTTTGAATATACTTTAGGTGCTTAGATGCATGATTTTATGTTAATATTACTATCAAGTAGAAATTCAGTGCATTTCTTTGTCATTAATGACAAGTTTTTGGTCTTACTATTGTATTGTATGTATAAGAAAAGTATACAACATTAAAAAGTAATATTTTGATGCATAAAATATTTATTAAAAGTGTGGTACTGTGTTTCCCTGAAAATAAGACCTACTCCGAAAATAAGCCCTAGCATGATTTTCAGGCTGCTCTGTAATATAAGCCCTACCCCAAAAATAAGCCCTAGTCAAGATCATCAGCTGAAAAGTAAGGCGCCTAAGGCCAGGTTTATACTTCACGTGATGCGACGCATGTGCCTGAAACATCCATTAAATTCTGAGGACACCTTGCCACAATATCTCTGAAAAGGATGTTTAATGATTACATCCATCAATTCAGGGATGCGCCCATTCCAGCAGCATCGGCGCAACACAGAAACAAAATCTCTGGACGGGGCATCAGCTCACCACAAGGTGAACACAAGCACACTCAAATGCTTGCTGTCATTATAGCTTCACCAAATCCTCAAACCTTCATGTCATTGGATGGAAAACTGAGCACACTGTGGAAACCCACCAGGGAAAAATCCAAACTCCATAAGATCATGACTTCCTGCGAGACAGCTGCACTATCGCTCTGCCACCGTGCCTCCCCATATGTGTAACTATTAACAGTATCCATTATTTAAACAAACTTAACGATGTATCAATAAAATGTAACATACATATTTTAATGCATTTCATCATGAAAGTGATATCAAGTATAAATCTAAGAATTCTAAATGTGCAGAGAGCTGTAATATCATAAATGTAATGTGTTCTGTGTGGTGATCTACTGTGTTGCTGCTTGCAGCTGCTGTCAGGTCAGGAGGAAGCCCCAGAAGCACATAGCGACTTAACAGCTGGGTCAGTTTTAAGATGACATTTACGACGGTCTGCTTTAATGATAAAGTAAACTACGAGGTTAAAACGGGCATTTCGAGTTTAAAGCCAAAATTTCCACTTTATTCACAAAATAGACATTTTCATTATGTCCTTATTTTTTTGCTCTGTGGCTCAAATACACTGCCGTACATTCTGATGGTATTGTGAAGGTGCAGAAAAAAAAAAAAAAAGATGGCACAGAAGATGGTATGTGAGATTTAAAATATATCGTGTCATTACTTTGGGGAATATGCGACGCTTGAATATAAAGGCAACATGAATACATTTGTATGTCGGCATTTTGCTTCACCCCATCAAACCATTCATCAAACATTGAAGCATGCATATCAATCCCGGAGGATTCTAAAAGCAGCTGGAGTAGCAATAAATTCAGGCTGGAATTCTGGGTTTGAATGTGGAGAATTACGACGATATTCCAGAAGAAGATGACACGACTGTATTTGGATAAATGTATATTGTTGTAGATGAATAAATATAAGATTTCCCCTGAAAATATGCCCTAGTGCATCTTTTGGAGCAAAAATTAATATAAGACCCGGTCTTATTTTCGGGGAAAAACGGTATTCGGTTGTGTATATTTTAATAGAATATTTATCTACAGTGTTAATACCATTTTATACATTTAACTTTTAGCGTACCCTTGAATGGTTTGAAAGGCACAATTAAATAAAATACATTATTATTACTTTTTGAATGTTCTGCAAAATAAATTTACTTTGAATTCTCTGTAAGGATGTTCGCCTGTAAAGCACACATCAGACTCACATGCTACAGGATAATATGAGTTTAAAACTAAGAAATTTCTTAACAGTATTCAAATTAAATTACCTAATTTATGAAAAGATCATTGCTAGATCTGGACCTTAATTTGAATGCAGGATCCGTGCAGATAAGATGCAACCTCTACCTTTCACTAATGCACTTGGTGCATTTGAAAGATAGTGCAATCACATTACTGAAAATTTCTGATACATAACAACGTGATATATCTTATTCATTCTTCTTGGCTGCATCTGTATGAATATCACCATTAGAAATTTCAAAGCCAAATGAACCAGAATGTCTACTTTGGCTTGCTAACTCTCACCTGAAATTCAATGCAGGAATACTTATTGTTGCAAACATGTAGAAATACAAGTATTCAAGTGTGATTTAACAGAAGCAAATATTACTAAACAGCATGGTTTGTCCATACTGTGCAGAATATATGGGATTTTGCCACATTTTTTAATGAATTTGACTAGTATGTATTAGTAAAGCAAGTGGAGTTGCTAAGTAGAAAAGGCATATTTTCAGTCAGTTGCCCAAATAGTCACTTGAGCTGAAGGAGTTATATTTGGCTTGACTGGGTAGTTGGGTTGCAAGCCTTATGAAGTGAGGAATAGAGTTTGTCAAATGAGTACCTAATGGGGACTGCTTACAACACTTATATCTTTGAAGAGAAATTTGAGTACACGTGTCCTCATTGGGCTGGGCAAACCTCAATGAAATAGAGAGAATGATAGCTAGAAATGACACAATTAATATACTGTATATCATTGAAAAAATTGTATCATACTTTAATTGCCACTGTGCAGTGTAAATAAGTAGGCAATCAATATTCTGCTATGCCAAAAGCATCCGTAATTCAATGCAAGTATATAACATCACTGTATGCTTTGTATTTTCAGCTCTTTGCCCTTGCACATCTTCATTGCACACTTTCAGTTCATGTCTTCAAGGCCTCTATGATATCTTATCTAATCCTCTAAAACACTGCCATTCTTCTTTCCTCCACCACTTCCCCTTTGTACCATCATTCGACTGAGGCAGAACAGAATTGTTTAAATAATTACAGATGATCAAACCCAAAAAAGTTTCTTCATATAGTAGAATTGTTTTAAATTTATCAGTTTGGAAAAAGGTAAAAGCTAAATGGATAATATTCACTTTGTTTATTAGTTTACCATTAAAATCAAAGCAAACAATTATCTCATATTCTATTAAATTGAAATGCATTGTTTCATGTTTTCTTACTTTAAATTTACTTATTTGAAAGTCGATAACACAAACTTTTATGTTACTTATTCTGAACCTATAACTGGCTTGGAGTGACTTATCCCTGCCATCCTATTTTTGATGTAGTACTGATTGGTCCATCTGGATAATGCAACTAACCTAAAACATTTGTGTAACTTGTATTGTATTGTACTATCAATCATCTCCATATTCAGTGCATGTACTTCTGTTACAGTTGATTTATTTTGCAGGGCATGTGATGCTTTATCTTGGATACACTAAATTAAAATGATGGAAAGTTAATTTAAATTTAAAGACAAAAGTTATCTTATTACTATTACAACATATGATTATATGAGTGTATTCTACTGTAACTTTAAAATGTTATGTTCAATTAGAACACTATTTTAACACTTTCTTCCAAACAAGGATCCATTTCATTCATTATATTTTGTGCCTATTTATAAAGTTGAAGAGAGCCAGGGCCTACCATGGCAGCATCAGCACAAAACACAATACAAGCCAGTAACAACTTCTGGATAAGACCCCAGTACTTCAAAGAAGAGTATTCAAAAACATCAAAAAAAAAAAAATCACTCTTTTTCTACAATTTACAAAATGCGTTTCATCAGTTTCATATTCTTAAATATATTTTGATCTTGTTATTAGTCAGTCCCTTCAAATACTTCTGTTTGAGACTAAAGCAGTTAGAATCTCAGTGAATTTCTTGCAATACTTGAGAAGGTGAAACATATTCCATCTTACCTTTAATTTGATTAGCTATTGGAGGCCTTTTACACAATGTAATTGTAATAGAAATAAACAATACAATTCACCATGCCCCCATTTCCCACTTTGCCAGTCGTTCACTTTTCTCTAACTAATGTAACTTGATAGGAGCACACATACAATTAGTCCAATGCTAGAAAGTGAGGTTTTCATCAGGCTATTTAATCTACATCCAGAAATACTGATGTGTTTCCTTACAGATCCAGCATCTGGAGCCCAATTCATTTGCCTGATTGCTGTCTGTGTGGATGTTACATGTTCATTTTGTGTTTATTTTTTTTTATTTGAAAACTCTTTATTTTCTCCCACGTCTCAGAGGCATATGTGTTACTTTTAGTAGCAACTGTAAATTGACCATGTGTAGGTGAAGATGTCTAGATTAAGTTTTATTTACTTGGAAATTAAGGCAGCAGCAATACAAACAAATGAAAAGAAACATTAGCAATGAGTGAAATCTTAACACTAGAATTACCAAAGCCTACGAAAAAACTCATAAACCCGTCCCACCTTAAATCTGTTCACAACTCTCTGTCAGCGTCTTTTGATTTGTAAATGTGTCGATAAGCGCAAACAGCCTACTATCCCATCCTCTCACCACTGAAGAAATGGCAAAAATCCTCTGTTAGCTCAAGCCTTGTTTATCTGTTAGTGTGCTAGTACCGAGAGCTGTATAGTGTAAATAATATGTCGCTATTTGGAACACATACATTTCATGTGTGTTCCATGTCTACAAAGACCTATGTAAGTGTAGCATGACAGAAATGTTGAACACATAACTAAAAGACAAACTTTTTTCATGTTAATGTCAATTTTATTTATACAGGTATAGCACATTTAAAACAACATAGGAATGCTGTGGCCAAAGTGCTTTACAATAATAGAATAAAACAAAAACATACAATTAACATGAATAACATAAATAGAAATAAAATAAAAGAACATAAAAAATAAATAATAAATAGAAGTAATGTTACATAATCACAATGAGGAAACCATCAGTATTACAGAAGGTCATGGAATGCAAGTGAATAGAAATAAGTCTTTAATCTCGTTTTGAACAGTTCAATTGTAGATGACTTCTTTATGTGATGAGGTAAAGAGTTCCACAGGCGAGGAGCAGCAGCAGCTGTAAAAGCTCTGTTCCCCTTAGTTTTACACTTGGTACAAGGGACAACAACTGACAACTGACCAGAAGATCTAAGCACTCTAGATGGCTAGTGTAAAGCACATAATTTGGATAAATAGGCAGGAGCAAGCCCATGTAAAGATTTAAACACTAGCAACAAGATTTTAAAATCAATTCGAAAACTGACAGACAGCCAGTGTAAAGAAGATAATATTGGAGAAACAGAATCAGACTTTCTTGCCCCAACCAGAAAGCAAGTGGCATCATTCTGAACCAACTGTAACCTGCGTGTCAGGGATTTACTAATCCCAGAATACAGTGAGTTGCAGTAATCAAGGCGAGAAAAGATAAAAGCATGAGTAGCTTTCTCAAGATCCCTAGAAGGTAAAAAGGCTTGATCTTACCTAATAGACAAAGCTGGAAAAAGCAACTCTTGACTACAGAATTAACCTGTTTCTCAAAAGAGAGGTTACTGTCAAAAATAATACCAAGACTGCGGACTTGAGGTTTGCAAAAGACAGAGAAAGAGCCGAGAAGTCCAAGACCAATTTGGGCTATAGCTGATGGACCCACTATAAGCACCTCTGTTTTATTTTGATTCAGATCAAGAAAATTATTAGCCATCCAGGATCTTAGTTCAGAAAGAGAGTTGTGCAGGTGATTTTGCAGAGTTGCAGAAGGGAATATAAACCTGTGTATCATCAGCATAGCTGTGAAAGAAATTTTACATTTCCTAAAAATAACTCCAATAGGGTGAAGGTATATAGAGAACAAAATAGGACCCAAAATTGATCCCTGAGGAACACCACGTTTAAGAGGAGCAGTGGACGAAAAAGAGGAATTTAAAGTCACTGAAAAGTGTCTACCAGTTAGATATGACATGAACCATTTAAGAGCAGCATCTTTAAGCCCAACAAGATGTTCAAGCCACAACGGCAATATCTCATGGTCGATAGTGTCAAAGGCAGCAGACAGGTCAGGGAGGACAGGGCTACAGCACCACCTGAGTCAGTAATAATTGAGATGTCAATGAATACTTTAAGGAGGGCCATCTCAACACCATGATAATGCCTAAAGCCAGATTGGTAGATCTCAAATAAATTATTCGAGTTAAGGTGATCAACCAATTGATTATAAATAATTCTTTCTAATATTTTAGCCAGA
The DNA here is from genome assembly GCF_016835505.1 of Polypterus senegalus. NCBI lineage: Eukaryota > Metazoa > Chordata > Cladistia > Polypteriformes > Polypteridae > Polypterus > Polypterus senegalus. The sequence continues at coordinate 45,556,621 of NC_053163.1, forward strand.
AATGGCAATTGGGATATTGGGCAAAAATTGGCCAAAACTCCAGGATCTAATTCTGCCTTTTTTAGACAAGGACGTACCACAGCATGTTTAAAAAATGAGGGCACAACTGCCTCACTAATAGAACCATTGATAATGGCTATTAAAGATGGAACCAAAACATCAAAGGCTTCCACTAAGAGGCATGGTGGTACAATATCAAGAGAACTGAGAGCTGGTTTAAGAGTGTCAATAGTTCTTTTTAACTGTGAAAGTGAGACAAGATCAAAAGATTTCAAGACAATACCATGATTAACAGTAGGAAGTTCATCGCCAGTTGGAACAATACTACAGTGAATTTTATCAATTTTACTGACAAAGAATAAAAGAAACTGCTCACATGAAAGAACAGTGATATTTAATCCCATCAACGAATAAGGGTGAATGGCCACATTAATTAAATTAAATAATACCCTAGGATTCTTAGAATAACGGGATACTACATCAGCGAAGAAAACATGTTTAGTTTTCTTAACTGCAACCTGGAAGTTGAATAGAGAAGCCCCTAAAAATCTGTTTAGAAACAATCAGTCCATCTTTTCTCCAACGCCGTGCCGCAGTTCGACAGGTGCGGCTCAGCGATCGCTTAATTTCATTTAGCCAGGGAGCAGGTCTTCCCTTATTACAGTGTATCTTGAGTGGAGCAATTAAGTCTAAAACCGGTTTACAAGAAGAAACAAATTCTATGACAGAATCATCGATACCATCATATTAGACATGCACATCAAGACTAGAGATTCTGGTTTTAAAATCGGATATAATAGAAGAATTTAAAAAGAAAGAGCAGCGTGGAGGACAATTAGTAGTAGGGACATCTACAGTAATATTCAAATCCATCATAATAGAAAATGATCAGTAAACGAAACATTGTGTAAATCAATATTATTAACTGAAATATCATGTGTAAGAACGAGATCAAGGGTGTGACCGAGAGAGTGAGTTGGCGTATTAATATGCTGGATAAAATCAAATGAGTCCAATAGTGATAAAAAGTCATTAACCAAAGGTTTCGATTGACAATTAACATGAATATTAGTCACCAACAATAAATACTTTGTCATGGGAGAAAGTGATATCCGCCAGGAGATCAGAGAATTCAGAAATGAAGATATCATTAATTGCAGGAGGTCTATAAACCACAGCAAACAACAAAGAAGGGGAGCTGCACACATTCAAAAAGTTGCAGTTTGAAGCTACTAAACAGACCCTTTGTAAGACTCCAACACAAGAACATACTTTTAAAAACAGTGGCAATACCGCCCCCAACGATGAGTCAATCGAGGAGAGTTTAAAAATGAATAACCTGATGGTACCAAGTCAGTAAAACTTGATGAGCCACCATTTACAATCCAGGTCTCAGTGATGAAAAAGAAATCCAGATTATTTTAGATAATAAAGTCTTGTAGAAAGAATAAAAGTTTTATTAGACACTGATCTCACGCTCAAGAGAGCACTCTTGATAGAAGTAGAAGAGCTCGCTGTGGGGTGACCGTGCGAAGATTTAGCACCGTTTACTCGCCGAGAGCTCACCGAGGAACACTGATGCTGCCTTGAAGTGGATAAATTAAATCCAGTATCCACCACCCATGGGCCAGTGATGGAGTCCTGTGCAGGAGAAGATGGGTCATAGACGACTCACAGGCATCAGGAAACCAAGCTAAGGGACTTGAGTCGGCGTTGTTTAACAGCAATACCAGCTCTTTTTCCAGGACAGTGCGAGTGCGTTTGCATCTCCGAGAGGCATTCAGCTCACTGATACAGCTGAACACCGGTGTCCAGGTGAAGAAGTCAGCCGATGAATAAAACAAAGGTGGAGGTTCACATAATATCCCACCAGTAGATGAAAATTAAGAGGAAAGCAAGCAAGAAAATATTCTAAGTAAAGAATTACAATCTTGGACAGTGGCCGTTGAGATAAACTAATACATAAAAACACAGATAAAACACAGATTAGCGAGACGAGCAGACGGCCAGCCACACCAGTCGGTGCCATCTGCACGTATGTTTTAGTATTAACGACAAAATTTTGGCATGAAGTGTATAATGTATGAAACCTGAAGTCCAAATATCAAATCAGTACTTTCACAGAAGGTACAAGTATAACAAAACAAGTGCACTTTTATTCAAGACTATAACCAAAGAAAAAAGAAATCGGGTTAGTATAAGTCATTGTTACAACTGCTTTAGCAGTACAGCGGTAAGAGCTGCTGACTCATAATCAGCAGGTCGCAGGTTCGAGCCTTGCAGCATCACAAAATAAACATTTTGAGTTGTGAGCTGCTCCTATTGGTACTACTATACAATAAAAACAAACATTTACTGTAATTTGAGTCTAACAGCCAGTGACAATGTATGATACTTGTAAAGGTTAGCATTTTTTTTAATTCAGTTTTCTCAGTCGCATTCACGCTCACCCTGACCTGACACTGTTAGTTTTCAAATAAATATGTGCTATAACAAAGGTGAACTCAGATGAGGATTCTACATCGGAGAAAGAGAACAGAAGCCCTCCCTGCAAGAAATGTCCACTCACATATAAGAACAATGCAGCTGCACCAGGCGTAAAGGTAAAAGATGACACTGTTTGGATGCAGCAAGAGGTTCGGCATTGTCCTGCCAGTCTGTACCACACTTGTCCGTTAACGAAACCGCATGGCTTACAGAGCTGGCCAAGGTATCATGCAAAGCCTAGTATGTGATTATGTTTTGTGATGGTCTTTATATAAAAACATTTATATGTTACTTAAATAAAAGCCAGATCGAATGTTATTTACCTAGATTCATTTACTTATCTTCCAACAACGTAAAGTCACAAGTATCTCCAGAGCTGCCTGTGTTTGATCGACACGGGCATGCTCACAAAGTACATGTGTACTCAAGTGACTAGCTGCAGGTGGAAGCTCCCGTCGCACCCTACACAACTATGTTGGATCTTATTCAGTCATAAAGCTTATGGAACCGTTTCTGGACAAAGGAAGTACTGTAACAACAGTTGCGTGGATCTTATGTATGTATTGTGAAGGATGGCCGACAGTTCATCCCGGCCGAAACCCCCAGGACCCTAGATGGCAACTGCCCAGCAGCTTAGCGGTGCCCCGGATTCCTGCCGGGCGCTATGGGAAATGAAGTTCGGCTTCACAGCCCTGCTGGGTACTGTGGGTGCTGCCAGTGGACGCTGCAGGGAGACACAGGGACTTCTGTTTCCATTATAGCCCGGAAGTACTCCCAAGTCATGGGGACGCAAGGACAGAAGTACTTCCGGACTGAAGAAGATAAAAGTCTCCATCTGAACCAGAAATGCTGATGAATCACATGGAAAGTGGAGACCCAGAAGAGAGCCGGAGTTGGGAGGGAGTGTGACGGAGCTGCTGGGAGAAGAGAATTGTATTGTTATTATTGATTTATTGTTTATTGTGGTGCTTTGGGGAACAATATTGAGAAACAAAGAAATTAAAAACAACTTCTTGGTGATTTTATCCCATGTCCTGCGTACTGTCTGTTGGGAAAAAGGTGGGCAATAGCACCACCAAGCGTTCATTTACTTACAGTATATATCGTACTTTTTCATTGTAATTCTAATTTTTTGTCAATTTTGGTTTTGGTTTTGAGATGTGCCCTGTGCCTTATGTATAATTTTTTCCTTTGCAAAGTTTGATCTTCCTTTATTATAAGCAACACACAGAGTGAAATTTATATACTTTGAAATTTTTTGTATTTAATTGATTGATGTATTTCTTAGTAGACAGAATACTGGTTAGGTTTCTGCTAACTCTACCTTTCTCATGATACTACTAGTGAGCAGTACTTTTATCATAAAAATATAACCCACACATTTACATTTACTTAAGTCCCACCCAGTTTAAAGATGATAAGACACAATCCAATGAGTTTTTTGAAGCTTTACAAAAACCACATCTACATACTCTTAGTGCAGCAGAGCTGGATAAACTTCTGACACTCTCAGAATTACTAAACGCTATAAACTCACTCCAATGTAGGAAAGCATCAGGCCCTGATGGCTACCCAGTGGACTTTTACAAATCAAAAATTCAAATAAGCTCTCTCCATTACTATTAGAAATGTATATAGAGGCTAGAGACAACAAAATTCGACCTCAAACTTTTCGCCAAGCATTATTTGATGTCTTTCCAATGAAAAATAAGAACTTATTACACTGCGCATCACACAGACCAATTTCACTTCTGAATAATGATTTAAAAAAAAACTCTCCAAAGTTTAAGCTAGAAAGATTGAGAAAGGGCTTAACTCTGTACTATCACAAGACCAAACCAGATTTATTAAATTCAGACACTTAGCTTCTAATGCTTGATGTTTAATGTAATATACTCACCCATAAAATGTAACACACCAGAGATCTTATTATCTTAGGACGCAGAAAAAACATTTGACATGGTTTAATGTAATTATCTATTCATCACATTGCATTTGGTTTTGGACAAAATATATGTGCATGGATCAAACTACTATATAACATTCCAGAATCCTCCATTTGTATTAACGTTATTTCAAGCTACATCAAAAAAGAACACAGTACTAGACAAGGATGCCCCCTTATCACCACAGCTCTTTGCAATCGCCATTGAGCCATTGGCCATTCATTTTTGAAATGTATCAGAGATAAAGGGGATTACCAGAGAAGATAGATAGATAGATAGATAGATAGATAGATAGATAGATAGATAGATAGATAGATAGATAGATAGATAGATAGATAGATAGATAGATAGATAGATAGATAGATAGATACTTTATTAATCCCAAGGGGAAATTCACATAATCCAGCAGCAGTATACTGATACAAAGAAACAATATTAAATTAAATAGTAATAAAAATGAAAAAAAATTAAAATAAAATTAATGTTCGCATTTACTCCCCCGGGTGGAATTGAACAGTCGCATAGTGTGGGGGAGGAACGATCTCCTCAGTCTGTCAGTGGAGCAGGACAGTGACAAAAGTCTGGAGAAGGAAGAGAAGGAGAAGGACATAAACAGAAAATATCACTATATACAGATGATATACTGTAGTACTGTATATATCAGACCGACAAACTCCCATGCCAGCAGTTCTGAATGCTCCAACAGAATTTCAAAAGATATATGGACTCAAAATTAAATTGAATAAAAGTGTACTTTTTCCAGTGAACTCTCTAGCACATAATATTAGAAATAGTAACAGAAAGTACATTCCCATTAGTTATGTACCATTTATAATTATGTAATTCTATATTATTTGGATGAAATTAGATTACCATTCATTATGTTAGCTAATCTTTTGTACTCAAACTGTTTAGCTGTGAAATTAACATATGTTATGGCAAATTTATTAAGATTATTTATTGAGACATCTAAACTTTTAAGACAGTATTATTCAACCTGTTTAACTCCAGAATCGAACTTTTTATAAGATGAAAGCAAGGGCAATTGTTTTATCTTGTTTTTATTTTTTTACTTTTATTCAGTAAAAAAATCAATGTACAATATTTATTTTAAAGATTGTAGTACACATTCCCTTTATGTATTAATTTTACTATCCCTATGAACATACGAATCTGTGAGATATTGTTTCATACTTTAATCAAGCAGATTGCACTCCTATGTTCAAGAACAGACAGATTGGATGAAATATTTAACTCAGAAGTGGCACAGACTGCTACTTGGCTGGTTCTTTGACAGCCCTATGTTATTTATATTTTTATTTAACCTTAGATAATTCACCTTTAATTTCTTTCTGTCTCTTACAATATGTTTTTGCTTAAATTATGTGTTGAACTTTAGAACTGACTGCATATACATGTCAGCTTATATTGTATTTTTATGCAAAATATGCAAGACTCATTAATGTCTATATTACATAATGTACATTGCATTTATAAGAGAAAGACACCAAGGATAAATAAAGCCACTGTAGGGGGCAGTCTTTAACTATAGGGTACCGAAACTTTCTAATTATTTATTTGCCAAAATATACCTTTGTTCACACACTTTGATCAATGTTTTTCAACATTGTTTTAGAACAGTTTGTGAAGATATTTATGTTGCTTTTTAAGTATTGCCATGCATTTACTTTACATGCACACACATAATTGGTGTAGCTGCATCTTTTGAGCAGTTCCTGAGTTGGCAAGGTAGGATCCAGCATCAGTCAAACGCATAACAAAGACATTTTTTCAGTCCAGTGAAGTTTGTTTAAAAGTTTAGTCCATCCATCCACTATCCAACACATTATATCCTAACTACAGGGTCACAGGGGTCTGCTGGAGCCAGTCCCAGCCAACAAAGGGCGCAAGGCAGGAAACAAACCCCGGGCAGGGCCAACACACCCAAACACACACACTAGGGACAATTTAGAATCACCAATGCACCTAACCTGCATGTCTTTTGACTGTGGGAGGAAACCGGAGTACCCGGAGGAAACCACGCAGACACAGAGAGAACATGCAAACTCCACGCAGGAAATGAACCCGGGTCTCCTAACTACGAGGCAGCAGCACTACCCACTGCACTTAAAAGTTTAGTGAAACTTTAAAAAGGAACAAATAACAAAAATTCAGAAAAATGTTATTACGTACACAAAATAAAATGGAAAAAGGAAAAAAGGTTTCTTCTACAATCTTAGTTTCCTCATGTTAAAATTCTATAGTTACTATAGTTAAAGATAGTGTTGTTTCTTAATGGCAAACTTACATAGGCCTCACTTAGTGCATTCAGTACTTTCTGTATGTACAGTTTGAAACTGTTTGTCTTCCATGCTTTACCAACTGCAAGGCAGATCGTTAAATGGAACTAGACTGTAGTCAGAGGGATAAGTCAAGTTGGGGAGCATGCACTGGTGCAGTGCGTTGCCGCACCCACTACATGACGAAACAACTCTGGATCCTGGTTTGCAACCCCCCAGGCAGATGCAGGGTCCAGTCCCATCCTTCGGAAATGACCCTCTATCTGCCATAGCCAGGTGTTACGTGGGTGAACCCTTGGCCTGGTCCAGCCACTAGGGTCCCCAACAATGAGGATCTTATGAGCCAGATCACCCTCTGGGAAATGCGGAACATGGCCGTAGTGCCATAACTTATGCTCCCTCACAATGCAGGTACTGCAATGTGCCTCATTCGGGACTCCATGAGCAACTGCTCATTCGACACAAAGTCAAACCAACGGTACCCAAGGATTTTCCAGAGAAACACAGTAGCAAATGAGTCCAGCCTTCGTCTCAGGTCACTGGATAGCATCAATGTCTCACAACCATATAGCAAGACAGGAAACACCAGGACTCTAAAGACTTGGACCTTCGTCCTATTGCATAGATATCGGGAGCACCACACACCCCTTTTCAGCGACCTCATGACCCCCCATGCTCTCCCAATCCATTTAATGACTTCACAGGAAGAGTCACCAGAGACATGAATGTCACTGCCAAGGTAAGTAAACCCCTCAACAAGGTCAACACTCTTTTCCGCAAACAGACACACTTGCTGATGGCTGTGCCCAAGAGGTCATTGAAGGGACAAGAAATAATTAAAATATTCTATTTATAATTTAGTTTGAGAAGGTTATAACAGAACCTCCCACTGACTGTGCTAATAAATAGGCATACATTCTAACATAACCAAGAAAATACTTATATCAATTTAACATAACTAACTAATGAATGGATCTTGCAAACAGGTTAAGGTAAAATAACATGTTTAAGGCAGAAACCTGGTTTCTTCTGGAGTTAAAGAGTTAAATGTGAATATGAAAATAAGCATGATACCTGCAATAATATTCTTTTGCTTTATAAATATGTTTAGTCAAATTGACACTTGATATATAGATTTCTGTCACCAGATTGCACACAGCAAACACTTTTCTACTTGGCTATACAACTGAGCCCTGCAATGGAGCCGATAAGAGTACTTCTTGTCTTACATCCAATGCTGCTGATGTTATTGTAGGTATTTTTACTTCAGTAAGAGATGCGTTAGTTTACTCTTTACTTTGAAAAGTAATTGGACTTCTTAATACATGTTAATTTTAACAGGTTATCCTTGTGTTGCTGAGCTTAACATTATTTATTTAGCTCATCAATGTACATTTATTTTTTTTTTATTTCAACTAGGAAAAGGAATAATACAATTGCCTGAACTTTTACCTCAGGAAATTTATTTTGTGAACGCGTCTGCCTGTTTCTGCTGAATGAGTTTGCAAAGCAAATATAGGCACAGGCTGACAGAAAGCAATGTACATATGCAGACTACAAAACCCCGTATAGTAGCCCAGATGTAGTTTACTTGTCCACGTAGTTGGCTTATTTGTGGAGAAATCAATAACCAATAGAGGCCAATGACCTGATTTCTCTAATCGGAATAAGGATTTACATGGCATTTTTGAAATCATGTGACTGTGAATAATTGGTAGTGACACTTGAAGTTAAAGCCGGCTTATATCACTAATGAGCTTATGCATCAACAGCAATCAATAAGTCTTTCAATGTATTCCACCCAAATATTTCACCTTTACCTAAAATATTGTGTTATATAATGCTCGGCTAGGGTATGTACTGTATGAGCAAATGGATTAAGACAAATGGAATCTGTGTAAATAAAGAAAAATAAATCTAATTGAAAACACCAACAAATGGGAAAAGTAAATGAAAGGTGAGTATAAAACAAATTTAAAATGCAACACATCACCTGATGATTTGTCAAAACATAATGAATACTTGCACTGAAATAACAGTTTTAATGTCAATTATGAATCAGCTAACAGTTTTAAGCAAAGATTTAGGCAAGAAAATTTTCAAAAACTAATACATGTACTACTTCGGTGGGCTGGTGCCCTGCCCGGAGTTTGTTTCTTGCCTTGCGCCCTGTGTTGGCGGGGATTGGCTCCAGCAGACCCCCATGACCCTGTGTTAGGATATAGCGGGTTGGAGAATGACTGACTAAATACATGTACTATGCTTAATCTGATGTTCAACTAGCAAAAAATGAAGCATCGTAGCATTAACTGGAAGTAAAATGAAAAAAGATGTTTACCAGTTGTTGTTTAGATGTGAAAAGCTTAAGGATGGACCATCAAACTCATTAAAAGACCATCACAGAGATACTTTACTTTCCTTTGCAAGAGGAAAAACATTTTTTGTTTTCCAGGTTTCCAATTTTCTCAGATGCCTCTGTGTAGAGCCATAAGAAAAATGACCTTGAAGGTATGATGAGGCATGATGTGAAGTTAATTATTTAATGATGCTCCAAAAAAACCATCCATTTTGCTGAAAAAATTAAAGGTACATATAATTGTCAGGGTTTTTTTTTTTTTTACAACCTCTTAAAATGAAATGTTCTCATTATTTTATCATACCTTGTATTGAATGGTGAAGCCAATGTTAAAAAAAAAAAAAAAATGGACCATTATCAGTGGACAACTTCTTGGTATAATGTGTACAAGATATGAGAGCAGTATTTTCATCTCGATTCTTTTTTGAACTAGTATTTTGTGCCAGGAGTAGTCACAGTTTTCTAGGATTTATTGCTATTATACATTTGTGCTTAACTAAACCAATCTGCATCTTTTTAACTTTTACTGACCAGTTTCTACTCATTCCATGAGTGTGGCTCTCTTGTTCTGTCTCTCTAATTACTTTAATTCTCACAACTGTACTCAATCAGCTGTGTCATTTTCAAAGAGTTCTACTGCACATTTGCAGAGCTGTCATCCATCATGTGCAGCCATACTCGGTGAAGATCTACTTGTATAAAAATTGCAAGTCTATCTGCTGTAGCCACCAGGGGCCGCATCAGCTGCCCAAACCCAACACTGACAGACACAATGCACAAGTACAGCAAAACCCACAGCTTTTTTTTTTTCCCTCCTGTGGCAAGCTTTGTCTTCTCCCTCCCAACTCTGACTCACTGAATGAAGGCAGGGGGCTTTTTTTATGCTGCACCTGAGAGTACTTCAGGTGGCTTGTTAGAGGGGTCCAGAAGCACTGCCAGGTGTGGCTGAAACCCAATAAAATAGGACTCTGCAGCTCTCCTTGGTGGCCCCTAAGGAATCCACTAGAACTGTGCCAACCTCCAACTCCCATGGAGCCCAGTGGGAATCCAAGACACTACTGCAACCCAGGGGAGCTAACATCTAGCACTCAAGACCTTGCCGATGCCTTGTCAAAGATTGTCCTAAAGTTCTGCACAGTCCACAAACCAAGCTTCGTGGAGACAGAAGGAAATGGAAAAAGTCAAAGAACCAGGCTAACTTGGATAAGTATCACTCTATCTTCCTTCTCTACTGACACTACCAATGATAAAGTAAGCTTACTCCAGAACAGAATTAACAACACTACTAATACTTGTAGCTTGTTTTCCTGCTTTCACCTTTCCTCTCAACCCTCCACCACTTCCACTTCCAACCTCCTTGCCTGTTGATGGCTTTGCTACCTTTTTCATGAAAAGAAGGCTACCGTCAGTGGCCAAATCTCATCTCCCTTGCCAATTAGCTTGCACTCTCCCTCATGAGCACAGCACAACATTTTCCACTTTTTCATTTCATTCCATTCATCTTCACCAGTGACATTTCCAACCTCTTCTCTTGTCTCCCCATTATCTAGTTGAATATTTGAATTCCTCAGGTTATTCAACCCTGCCTCTGAAATGCCTTCATCACGTTCATGTTCTCCACACACTAATGGAGATGAACAGCCTCTGTTAACACTAGCAACAGCTGTAAGATGACTTTTACATACCATGGACAAAGCTGCCATCTGATATAACAGGCTATTTGGAAAGCAATGAAAGGCTGCCTGCAAAAAGATGATGAGAAATGGTTAGAATTATAATTAGTAAAGTGATATCAGTGTGTAAGATGCCTTTGAAAAAACAGCTTGTACAGACTGCTGCAAATCTGTTAATATATACCCTAGGTAATTGAAGATCATGACCAAAGTCGATATAGTTAAAGGAGATATGAGTCCTTACTAAAACAGCTTCAAGCAAGATGATCACGCAAAAATAAAAGGAAGAAACAAACATCTACTGGAAGTAATACAGATGAAGTTTCATCATCACCTGCATACAAGACACTTGAGGTAGTGAGAATGGTGTTCTAATTGGGTGTCATTGGGAAAAACAACGGAAACCTAAATAAAAATCAGGGAGAACTGAAAAAACATTTTACTTGAGGGGATTTGAGAGTCACCAAGTATATTGCAGACGTTTGTTGCAGATTATTATTCTAAGAGAAAAAACATCATTATGAATATGGCAACAGAAACTGTTAAAACAGAATAGTCTGTCCTTTCGGGGGGATTGACAGAGTACTTCACTTTAAGGACCTCACTGGAATAAACATACTGTAGAAGAGACAATGATGGTACTGGACAGATGACAGATGACAGATACAAAAAAGATGTTGAAGTAAATGCCCTTTTGAAAAAAAAATGTACATGTAGCAAGTTAGCAGGGGTTCCAGGCAGAGTCTTGCTCCCTTTTTTAAATTTCAGTGATTGTGAAGATCTAACATTCCACCAGGTCAGTGACACATTCTGTATTTAGCACATGAGGTATCTTTGTTTGGTCTTCCAGCATCACTGTGTATCATATTTTATGGTGTATATTTAAGATGATGAAATTTTCATTTACACATTAACACTAAAAAATGTTTAATATTAAAACATGGTATTATTTGTAATATTTATATTATTTACTGACTCCAAGGATCAACACTAGAATTCACACAAATGCATTTTTGATTTATATATTTATATATAGTATATGTGTGTGTGCTCATGAAGGTGATCGGACAGTATATAAATTAGTGTGTAAGGCCAATTTTCAGACATTTGCTGTGAAGTTATCAGCACCTTCTACATATTTTCATTTTGACTACATCACTATTATCGTTGGATTCCAAAGGATAAAACTTTACAAATAATTCTCTGTCTTCACTTCCACCCATTCATTCACATCTCCTTCCAGCTCTCTTTCCCTGACTTATTTTTGCAATCACACCAATCATGAATGCATCACTCAACACAGGCAGTTTTTCTACTCTGTTCAAATATAGCCTAATAATTCATTTTCTCTAAAACCCACATTTAAGTCACCTAAAGTAGATAGACAATTACAGACCAGTCTATCTTCTTTTTATTTAAAACATTTGAAGGTGCTGTCTTTAATCATTTCTTTTCTTTCCTCCTACAGAATAGTTTGCTTTAGTCTAACCAGCCATGCTTCAAGAAGAGCCATTCCACTGAGGTAGCTTTACTGACATGCAACGGCTGGCTATGGCTATCAACATGTCATCTGTCCTCATCCTGCTTGATCTTTCCATATTTTATATAATAAATCATTAGATCTCCTTGCCAAACTCTCTCTGATAGGCATCACTGGGGCTGCTCTGAAATGGTTTATATCATACCTCTTGGACAGATCCTACCATTTGTCCTGGAAAGGAGAGATGTCAAAGTTGAATCACGCAAGCACAGGAATGCCCCATGGATCGATGCTGGGTCCTCTCCTGTTCTCCTTTTGACCTTCTAACTAGGCCCTATTTTATATCTAGTTAACTTTAATGGTTACTCGGCTTATTTAAGCAGCTTAGACAAGTACTGTCCTATCTGCTGAGGTATGGTTTTTCTTCTTAATAATCAAACATGTATATTTTTATTGATTTTCAATTGCAGTGATTTATTGATGCTTTAATGACTTTTTGCTTGGGTAGTTGACTGTCTGCATCATGCATGAAAAAAACAGTTTATTTGTAAATAAAATGTTGCAGATGAAATTTAAGTAGACATATATTTTAAAATACAGTGGAACCTCAGTTTGCGAGCATAATTCGTTCCGGAAACGTGCTCGCAGTCCAAAGCACTCGTATATCAAAGTGAATTTCCCCTTAAGAAATAATGGAAACTCAGATGATTCATTCCACAACCCAAAACTATTCATATAAAAATGATTAATACACAATATAAAGTAAAAATACATAAAACAAATTAACCTGCACTTTTGAAAAGAATTATAGCTGGTGTGAGTGAGTTTCTAAACTCTTGTGGGATTCCACCCAACAGGACAACACGCGGAAGAGCGTACCAAAGCAATCGCAGTCTCCCAGCGCTGTAGCAGTTCGCCGTAAAAGTGAATCCGAAAAGATCACAGACATGCTATAAGCGCCTGCCGTCGATGGGTGATATAAGTAACAAGGAACATTATAAATGCACAGGGCACAGTACTGCTTGGCCACAACCCTGCCTGACTGCTGTGTCTGTGTACAGGAGAGTGGCGGATCCTGCTACAATAAATAACTGCGCTGTTGCTGTTTCAAGCTGAATAAAGCTGGTGGTGCTAGACGGGGACTCGCACGTCACAGCACACACAGTCACAATGCTATGGTAAACAGTATACGCTCGTACGGATGTTGACTATATGAGTGAGTCAAGCTGACTCAGACGGAGTATAGGAGACGATTACCCACAATCCCGCAGCGAGAGAGAGAGAGAAGAACCATCAGCTCAGTTGTGATTACGTGACGCTCAGCAGACAAAGCATATACATACTACTCATATTGCAAGACGTCGCTCATTAATCAAGTCAAAATTTATTAAAAATTTTACCTTGTCTTGCAAAACACTCATAAACCAAGTTACTCGCAAACCGAGGTTCCACTGTACTTTGATTAAAGCTATGTTGTGAGGCCAACCAATATCGATACTTCTGGCATATATTCTGCCTGCTTTTTTGACAAAGAAAAAAATCCAAAAGTGTCAATTTAAAGGCCTATGTTTAAATTACATTTCATCTGTTGAGTCATCTGTTGGTGTTTGGCAAACTCCAAAATCAGGAAGCAGGCCACAAAAGATGTGTGCAGTAACATTTTTCACTCTGTCAAAAATGTTATATGTATTTATAAACATGTGAACTTTGTTTACATCTACATAAACCGCCAATGTCAAAAACTCAGAAGTATAAATTCAAACGACTATTTTTGCTCAGCATGTCACTGAAATGTGTCTCCACAGAATTTTCTAGGTACAACATATCATTGACAGGTGTTTCATTACTTTCACCTTATAACCAAATCTCACTTCTGACATGGCAAATGGCTAGCTAATATGACTGGTATGTTTTTGTCACTTCCACCATACTGCTGTACGCATTCCACCATTGTGATGTTACATGGCCATTCAAGTGGTTGGCATACTAAAGATGAAACACTCATATTTGCTCTGGAGCTGGTGAGTTTCATAACAGTAAAATAGTGAGTTAAAAATAGTGGGCATTTGTTTTTTTTTTTTATTTACTTTTATTTCTAAACAGCTCTAGTAGGCCTCTTAAATTCTTTTTCAATCTTTGTTTCTTTCAATTTGTTGAAACACTAAGGTTGACTTACTGTTGAATAACCTAAAAAGAGCTGGTATTGGATTATTTATTATTGGTTATTTTGATTTTGTTTTAGCTACATGTTCTAAAAGGTTTGTGTAAATATACAAACAAAACTAACTTTGTTAGCGAATGTTTACTACCACTTTTTATAAATAATAATTTAGATTGTAGAGGTTGTCAAATCAGTGTTGTCTTTGTTTTTGTTGTTAAAGCACTAAGTAAGATCAACCCCCGTAAGGCAGCTGGACCAGACAACATCCCTGGGGAGGGCTCTCAAAGCATGTGCCAACGAGCTGGCTGATGTTCTCTGCTCCATCTTCAACCTTTCCTTCAGTCAGCACATTGTTCCATCCTGCTTTAAGACTACAATCATCGTCCCCCTTGCTAAAAAAAGCCCACCCACCTGCCTGAATGATTATAGGCCAGTAGCAATCATTCCAATCATCATGAAGTGTTTTGAGAGAGTGGTGCTGGCCCACATTCAGAGCAGCATACTGGACACTCTGGACCCCCTGCAGTATGCCTACCAGCCCAACAGGTCCACCTCAGATGCAATCGCGGCCACACTACATTATTCACTCTCCCATCTAGAGACAAAGACTCCTACATCAGGATGCTCTTTGCTGACTACAGATCTGCCTGTAACATGGTTATCCCCCATAAACTCACCCATAAACTGTCTGCACTTGGTCTGCACCCCACCCTCTGTGACTGGCTCCTAGACTTTCTGACAGGCAGGCCCCAATCTGTCAGGATTTCAGCTACCATTATCACAAATACAGGCACCCCACAGGGATGCGTCCTCAGCCCCATCCTCTACACCAGGGGTGCCCAAACTTTCCTATAAAGGGCCAAAAATCAAACTTGACTGAGGTGCCGTGGGCCAAAAGTAAATTTTGCATCATATATCAAACCGCATTACATTAAAGTTGCTATGGTTTCCCCTTATTTATTTCATAATATTTAAAATAAATATAAAACAACTTTAATCTGATTAACTAATGCAATTTTATTTGTAAAGTTTTGCATTTTAATGAACTTATTACAATAAAAACAATCAATCTGCATTAATGTGTTCAATGTACAATACAGTTCAATGCCATACACACTAGTCAAGCTGTAAGCAATAATAAAACCATTCGGTTGCAATGTCTGTGACCTAATGAGAGATATGAAACTGGTCCTTATTTTTAAGAAGTTTTTCAAGATTGGGCTGTAGCTGACTTACAGACAAAGACAAGATATTTTGTAGGTGAGAGTCAGTTAGTTTGCTTCTGAGTTTACTCTTGTTCAAGTTCATCAGACTGAAAGTCTGCTCGCAGAGGTAGGTACTGCCAAACAGTGACAGCGTCACTTGTGCCTGCTTGCACATCTTTGAGTACCTGTTTGCTGGGACACATTTGTAGAAGTCTGTCAAAGGAAGAGATGTGAACTTGTGTTTCAGTTCTGAATCACACTGAAGATCAATTAGTTCCATCTGAAGATCATCTCTGACTGCATCCACACTGATGGTGAAGGGTTGAGCAAACAACTCAAAGTCAGCAGTGTTGTGTCTGAAGTCCTCAAAGCGACTGTCAAACTACTGGATAAGGTTGCTGAGAACAGCATCATATTCATGGACCTTCTCTTTCACCATGCCTACCTCTCCAAGACAGGGAAAATGTGCTAAATTTCGTGCATGTGGGGTGAGAAACAGAAAGAACAGTGTGAGATTGGAAGTGAAACGAGCAAAGCAGGCATGTAAAACAGAGGAAGAAAAAAATAGAATAAATAACTGAAAAAAGAAGGAAATTATTATTTCATGACAATTTAAGAAACAAGCTAATTTTAAGCAAATTTTATCAGCTTGAAGTACAACAAAAACACAAATGCTGACATGACTGATTATAAATGCCAACTCCACATATAATTCTAAATATAATTACTAATAATATAATTATAATTGCACATAAAATTTCCTGAATATTATAACTGTAAATGTTATGGTTACCTTCTGAGAGATGTCTTTTGAGCAGCAGTAGATTTTGTTTGAAGGCTCTGACGTGATCAAAAAGCTGGGTGATAATCTGGTCCTTTCCCTGGAGCTGAACATTCAAAACATTGAGCATCTCTGTTACATCCACAAGGAAAGCCAGGTCAGAGAGCCATTTCTTATCAGTGGGCACTTGAATATTACCATCCTTGCTTTCCTGAAAAACTGTGAACTCATTACGCAGATCAAAAAATCTCCGGAGAACTTTTCCTCTGCTGAGCCATCTGACCTCCTGGTGGTACAACACATCACCATATTGCGCATCCATCTCTTCCATCAGTGCCTTGAACTGTTGGTGAGAAAGCGCCTTGGAGCGTATATTGTTAACAATTTTGATGACGTCACGCATCACATCCACAAGCCCAACAGATTTAGCACATAGTTGTTCTTGATGTAAAATGCAGTGGTACTTAACAACTTTTTCTCCACATTCACTGACTTTCTGAGACAATAATGTAGCAAAGCCAGATTTCCTCCCTACCATTGCCGGCGCTCTGTCAGTTGTAATGCCAGCCATCTTCTCCCACTTTAATTCATTTTTTTCCCAACACTCTCTCAACAGCAAAAAAGAGATCTTGTCCTTTAGTAGTACCAGAAAGGGTCTCAATGCCAGCCAGCTCTTGTGTCACTTCAAAAGTTTCATTTACTCCAGTCAAAAATACCAACAGCTGTGCGGAATCGGATATGTCGGTGCTCTCGTCGCAGGCTATTGAATAGGCAGAGAATGCACTTGCCTTTGTCTTGATTTGCTCACCGATGTCTTGAGCCATGTCCTCTATGCATCGGGTGACAGTATTTCTTGACAGGCTAATTTGTGAGAACATTCGTACCTGAGAAGGACAAACTGCTTCTGCAGCCACTGCAAGACATTCCTTGACGAACTCTCCAGTAGCGAAGGCTCTTCCACTTTTAGCAATTAGAGCGTAAATCTGATAACTGGCCCGTGTGGCGCTTTCTTGTGCTGTTAAAGGACGTAGCAGCACGCTCTGTTTGAATCGAAGTTTAGCAAGCAGCTTGTTAGCCTTCTGTTTTCGCGCCTTGCCGCTGTACTTTGAGAAAGCTGCAGAATGTTTTGTTTCATAATGACGACGGATATTGTACTCTTTTAAAACAGCAACCGACTGTTTGCAAACTAGACATACTGCCTTTGATTTGACTTCAGTGAATAAAAATTCGTCTTGCCAAACTCTTTAAAAATTTCTCTTGTCTGTGTGCCACCGCCTTGATTTCTCCATTATTGCATTTGTTATTTGTTGATGTTAATTGACGTGGAGTGTCGCAAATCGAATTAATTTACATTTAATTTAAACATTTAAAATGAGTTTACTCTTTTGTAGTTCAACAATAAAAAACAAAAATGTTATGTCAAACTACAAATGACGATCTGTGTCGAAGGCATAACCCTCCCCTTCTCGGATAGTGTGGCGGGCCAAATCAAACATTACCACGGGCCAACTTTGGCCCGCGGGCCCTAGTTTGGGCATCTCTGCTCTACACCCTGTTCACCTATGACTGTGTTGCCTCCCACAAAGATAACATCATCCAGAAGTTCGCAGATGACACTGCAGTGATTGGATGCATTACTGGTGGGGATGAGACAGCCTACAGGAGGGAGGTGGACAGTCTGGTGTCATGGTGTGAGGACAACAACCTCACCCTCAACACAGACAAGACGAAGGAGATGATATTGGACATAAGGAAGGAGAGGAGACCTTACCAGCCACTGTTCATCCGAGGGCTTGAAGTGGAAAGGGTGAGCAGTATTAAATACCTGGGCGTCTACATTAGTGCGGACCTCACTTGGACTCTTAACACCACACAACTGGTCAAGAGGGCTCAACAGCAGCTGTACTTTCTGAGGAGGCTGAGGAAGTTTGGTATGTCGACTAAGACCCTTTGCAACTTTTACGGCTGCATTGTTGAGAGCATCTTGACCAGCCGCATTACCGTGTGGTACGGCAACACTACTGCCATGGACTGCAAACGCCTGCAGAGAGTGGTAATGACTGCTGAGAAGATCACCAGGACCATCTCTCTGCTAAGCATCTAGAACTGCAGAGTCCATAGGAGAACTGCCTCGATCCTCAGGGACCCCACTCCAACACGAACTGTTCACACTTCTACCCTCAGGCAGGAGGTATAGAAGTATGAAATGCAGGACTTCCAGGCTAAAGAACTCTTTCTTCCCCAAGACCATTAGACTCCTGAATAACTGACTGGAGTTTATAACCATGGGCCACCTCATTCTATCTAACTCACACAACTGTATTTGACTTGTCCATCACACACCTATCTCCACAATTATACTTTATACTTCTATTCTGTTTTTATACTTTATGTTCCCTCTGTTACTTATTATTATCTATCTGCTATTCATTATTTATTTTTGTCTTTATACGTTGGTTTTGCCAATTGGTGTGGACAACAAAGAAAGAATTTAATTGTACAGAGAAATGTTTTTCCTTACTGTGCACGACAATAAACTTGAACTTGTTTCCCTCTATTGTTTGTCTATTCAGT
Source organism: Polypterus senegalus (assembly GCF_016835505.1). NCBI lineage: Eukaryota > Metazoa > Chordata > Cladistia > Polypteriformes > Polypteridae > Polypterus > Polypterus senegalus. The sequence continues at coordinate 45,575,584 of NC_053163.1, forward strand.
TGATAGTGTTGGAGGCAAGATCTGTATCTTTAAGGGAAATGGTGTACTATGGATTGGCCAATTGCAAGGACAAAATGAAACAAAGTCCCAAGCAAAAAAGAGATTTTTCAAACTGAGAGGACCTCAGCAATTATAGGGAATCTTTTGGCAGGAAGAAATGCATCGCCATCCACTGGGAAGGGTTATTCTGGGGAGTGAAGTACTTGCAGGTAGAGGAATATTTGGTAGGAATGAAATGTGTTTTTTATCTGGGAAGCTTCTCCATCTTCCTTATGGCATTTAACTAAACTTCATCTGATTAGAGATTGAATTTGCATATTGTGTATTGTTTGGATTATTGCTTGGTGTGTGGATGTGTTTGTGTGTGTCCTGCGGTGGGTTGGCATCCTGCCCGGGATTGGTTCCTGGCTTGTGCCCTGTGTTGGCTGGGATTGGCTCCAGCAGACCCCTATGACCCTGTGTTCGGATTCAGTGGGTTGGAAAATGGATGGATGGATGGAATACATTGCCATTTGGTATTGTTTATGTTTATCAGTGCTCATTCAGTGTTTGTGAATTGTACACACAAGAATCAATCTTGTATATTTAGTCTTGGTTTGATATCAATCACAGCTTTTAACTACACAGTATAAGTGTTGTGTCTTGTTATTGTTGGGGAAAGAGTAAACCAGTGTAGTGATTAAGAAGGCCCCATTATCTTAAGAAATAACAGTGGTTAGTTGCCAACCTAATCTAACTGATTTTGTAGCATAGTGAGGGGATTGGTACAAGATAATAATAATAGAGATGCCTTGAAAAGAAAGTATATGTGTACACAGTCTTTGCACAAAAACAGAAAAGAGAAATTATTGCTCTTTTATTGGTAACAGTAATGCCATGTCAAATTAATTTCAGTTTGATTTAATATTTATGAGAAAAGGCATTCAAACTAGGCCTTCTTAATGCATGTCTTTTTGATCACAAAAGTCATGATTCTTGCATTTTTTATGATGCTTCTATGCAAACTTTGTAAAGCATTTTTACGTACCTTAAAGCCATATAGTAGTAGACCACAATAATTGACTTGCATACAACCGTTTCATGTGGCTTTGCATCTTGTACATATGAAGTTATGAAATTCAATGCATTCAAAAGACATGTCTACAGAAATCATGCAGAAAATACACACAGGTCATTAGTATGCACATCTTTGTTGTGCAACAAGCAATGCAAACATGAAAAAGTGTTTTGGAAACATGGTTCAGTATTCTTCCACAGGTACAAAATGGCTCTGGGTAGAGGTCAAATTAACTATTCAGCCTGTCTGCCTCAACAGTGCAACTAATTCTCTTTCAAGGTGCATTTGAAGTTGTCAGGTATCTTAATTCTGCTAAGAAAGACTACCGAATTTTGGCTGTATATTTGACTCTGGAGATTTTCAGCCTCATTATTGTGATTCTGACAACACACAACTACAGTGTTGAGCAATGTGGAAAAGTTTAGATGATTTGGGCAGGAAAAGCTGTGCTCAAAATTACCAGGTGACCTTAGGGACTTGGAAGAGGCTTGTTTGGAAATTTCATTTGATTTTGTGGAAGGACAGTCTGTTTGTTTTGTTGGTGGTAATTTGTGATTGCATTGCTTTAGAGAATTTACTGAAATTCCAGTAGCAGTTAATATTTCTGTAAGTATTGCCTTGTAAAGAGAGATGTCTTTGTAAAAGGTCCATTGCACTCAGTTAAGCAGTACAATGCAACAGTTAACTTGATTATGGCTTCTGAGATTTCAGAAGCTGAAGGAATCAAGTTTAACAAATTTTTTAATGCAATGTGTTTTTTTTTCATGTTTTTCAACCATCTACCTTCATGTCTAGGCCAAGATCTGTTTAAAGGTGTAGCTTCCTATGATTTGTATCTTTGCCTAAAGTAGTTTGTACATGGTAAAAAATTCTATTTCTCAGTTAAATAGAGCTAAATAGTACTGAAGATTCGGTGTGCTTGATCAGTAGCCAATTCCAAACGTAGCAGGGCTGGAGGGAAAAATGATAAATGTGGTGAACAGGCAGTGCAAAACATAAAATTTGCTGAGATCTTCACTTGTGGGAATAATAAAAGAATATTAAACAACAATGGTCCCATTTGTCAGCTTCTCCTGAAGGTTTGAGAAATTGTAGCTTTAGTATGCACACCTTGGATATCTGCTTCACGTGTTACATACATTGTACTTAGAAGTGACTGTAATGGAATATCTAGAAATAAGAAAATAATTATTTCCTAAGAAGCCACTGAAACCAAATCATCATTACCTAACATATTAAACTGGTTTAATTCTTAAATTTTGTCCACAGTGGACAGTGTGGACAGTGGAATATGAAAGTAAATACAGGGAGAATCACTCAAAAGAGGCCCTGAATATTCTGTAATAACTCTCACTAGGACAAAGCAATCGGAACAAAACAACATTCAATGTGCTTCGCAGTATATGGAGCTTCAAACAAGCCAGGATACCCCTGCATCAGAGTGATGAGTTAGGCACTTAGCAGCAGTCGCAGTGTTTAACCTCCATGTGCAACTTCTGGGTGCATACCGCCCGTACCCTTTCACTCAGTCACTCGACTTCTCATCATGATGGTGGTGTACAGTATTGAGCAGCGCGTCTTCATGGTGCAAATCTATTGGGTCACCAATTTGTTTAAGCGATGTCAGAATCAACTGGATGATCTTGAGTTAAGGGAAGGTTACAAATTGGCAAGGAGCATGGGAGAAACGGAGTCCTTCTTCGGCAACAGAGTGATTTCAAATGGCCTTTTTCAAAGGGGATCTGACACCAACCAAATACCAATTTTGGGTATGCTCAAAGGAAAAATCTATTGGAACAAGCCTAGCACTGTGGAAGATTTGAAGGAAGTTATCCAATGTGAAATTGCTGCTATCCACCACAACCTGGCCAGGACAACATAATGGAAGGACCACAGGAGTGGAGGCACGGTCTGCTTGCAATGATTTAAACAATTTTTTTTTATATATTTTAATTTTTGTCGTCGAAGAAAAAAAGAAAATTCAATTACATTTTGTGCATTATGGATTGGTATTAACTAGCTGTGCTACTCATCTAAGATGGGTTGAAATCTAAATAATCAATGTAGAACCAAGAATGAACGTCAGCAGTGCAGTGTTATATGCCTGTTATATGTCATTGGGTATTAATTCCAAAAAGCAGTCTTAATGTGTGTGATGCACCATCTATGGGAATAACAGGTAGAAAGTGACAGATAGACACTATATCATTTTATTAAGGTGGATTATTAATCAACCAAAAGACATATATAATGTAGAATTTTATAAAAAGTCTTTATATTTTAGGTATTTAGAAAAAATCTTTTGCTTTATGAAATATTGCTTTATAAAAATTTTAAAGCTGACTGCATTTTGTTACAGGATTATTTTTTTGTAAGCCTAAGTTCACCTCTGTGTTTCGACAAGTACTTCTATAGAATTCATATGCATACAATACAAAATTTTATTTAATTTCATCCAAAAAATAAAAATGAAAAACTATTTTTTTCCAGAGTATATTTTGGTATGAGCACCTAGCTTTGACTTTGGGATTAAAATTTAAACTTAAAATTGAATGCTTTGTCAGAGCTGACTTGTCCATGACTAATTATAATGACACAAATATCAAACTTAAAGGACAAATCTGAAATGACTTCACATTTGCTATTTGCTTTCAATATGCTCCTCACAATATAGTCTGTACAATGGCATGCATAAGCACAAAAATGGAAACACGGGCTGATTAAAGTTTATCTTTCAGGGTAATACGTCTACCAACATTCATTATTGCTTGTCAGATTATAAATTGTCTCTTGGTCAAAATTATGCAAGCTCACACATCTATATTTAAGTTGACAGGGCTTTAAGATGTGATTTACTTTAATAGATTTAATTCATTTAAAGTTCTGCAGTCCTTTATTTACAGTGCAGAATCATTTATCTTGAAAGCCTGATGGGATAGTTTGATTAGGGCAGTTTAAATAGACACACACATAATCATGTGCAGTGATTTTCCTTAAGTCTTAAATGTAAAAGTTATATCATTTAAGCATTTAGTTTAGTTAATACATTTTGGCTTTAAGTTACTCTATCATTTCTTAAAAACTGTGTGCTTTGCAGGTGCAATCACAGTTAAGTAATTTTTATAAATACTATATCAGCATACCATAATATGTTGTAAAGTTTTGCAAAAAAATGGTATTTTATAACCTTTTAACATTTTTCCTGACATTTTGAATGGGAGTTTGCAGGATTAGCCAGTAAATAGTAATTCTTAGTACATCTACATGTTTAGGATATTATAAGACACCAGACGTATGAATGCAGAGTATACAGTAGTAATTGAATAATAAACATAAAGGTGCCAAATACCTATTTTCAGTGTCTGAGTGCTTATTATAGACTTTGTTCTCATTCTACTTCTCTACTATTAGAGCAAATTTGTATAGTAAGTTTAGAAAGGTCCGTGTTTAGAAGAGAATTTTATGTCTACAGATTACACATTATCTTACAAATTAAATAATCTACAATTTCTAGCTACTGTATACAGTTAGGTCACAGATGAGTAAACATTCTTCCAAATCAAAGTTAATACTGTAGTAAAAGGTTGTAGTTGATAATACTGTGTCAGGAGTCGTGTACCTGATACAGTTTTGTACAAGCAGTGGATCGAGTCAGACTACATAGTGCTGTTGTAGCGCTCTGCAAGGAAACACGGCAGACGTTTTCTTAATGCAGGCAAAAACTACTGAATGTTTAATTAACGTGCTTAAACTATTTACAGCTGTTGCCTATTCCCTCATAACCCCACCTCCTGTGCACAATGCAGTGCGAGTGAATTGTGTCTTTAGAGGCACAGTGCTTCTAGCCACTGCACAGGTCCCCCCAGGATTCACATGCACAGGCAACGTTAACTTTGTGCCCTGTCCAAGTACGGTTAGACGGGGTTCTGACCAGACCTGGAGAACTAACATCTGAATGCATGGTAAGTACAGGTGTGATAGGAGAAGCAGGTGCCAGAAAAGAATGAAAAACCTCAAAAGGAATCCAAGTGTGCAGGCTTAAAGTGATCCAATGAGACCGTCTGCTGTTTGCACCAATGTCAAGTACGAATGTTTTGTCTCCGCGTTCCAGGACTCAGAAAGGGAATCATAAGGTGGTTTCAGTGGGCCGTGATGTGCCTCGTGCCGGACAAACACGAACTTTGCTGATTGCAGGTGGCATGGAAGCCAGGAGTGAGGAGAGCCATACTTGGCAGGAGGTACTGGCCGGAAAATTACTGCTGTATCTAGGAGCAGAGATTGGTGTTGGGATGCAGTCCAGGGGGTGCAACTCTTTGGGATAAAATCCCCAGGCACAAGGAGAAGTTTACGAAACACCAGTTCAGTGGACAAGACTTACAGATCATCTTTTGGAGCCGTATGTAACCCCAACAGCACCCGCACTGCCATCTAAATTGCACCTCTGACAACTGCAGGCTGGTGTCTGTCGAGTGAAGAGCTTGGACCTCCAGGTCCTCTGCTTGGCCAGCTGCCAGCTGGGAGTAATCAATTCCAATGTGCATGGTTGCTAATGCGGGCTGAGAGAGACAGTCAGCCACCACATTGTTTTTACCCTTGACATGCTGGATGTCTGTTGTAAACTCTGATATGTAAGCCAGGTGCTGTTGCTGTCAGGCAGACCACGGCTCAGTGACCTTGGACATTGCGAGAACAAGTGGTTTGTGGTCAACAAAATCAGTGAATGGTCGGAGTTCAAGCAAGAAATCGAAATGTCGAATGACCAAGTACAAACTCAGTAGTCCCCGATTGAAAGTGCTATACTTGCGTTCATTGGGCTGTAAATGTCTGCTGAAAAATGCCAATGGCTGCCATGCATCATCAGTCCACTGTTCAAACACTGCCCCCACTGCATGGTCCGAAGCATCAATTGTAAGAGCAAGTGGAACATCAGGTAGCAGGTATGCAAGCATGGCCGCATCAGCTAAAGCACATTTGGTATTCGTAAATGCCTCATCCAGGGGCCTAATGCATAATGCCATGCGTAGAAGTCACACTAAAACTTTGTACGGACAAAAGCGGAAATGTGCGTACACAAAAAAAAATCCAGATGCATAAATCTGTGCGTACACCAACTTCCACATTCTTCTGCTTCATAAATCCCGGTCAGCATGAAATGTGACGCTCATGCACGCGCCTGCTGTCCCACCCCAACTGCTCCCAGAATTACGCCTCTTTCAATATGCAAATCAATATAAATAGCCCATTATGTTTTACATTCTGTGAAAAGACATTGGCAAAAGCACGGGGGAAAAAGAATTTCAGCAAATACCAAGTGGAAGCAATGAAAAATGTACTATTTGTTGATTTAAGCAGTGATATAAACAACAAAAGGAAGTTGATATAGTAACAGAGTGGCGGAGAAACTCGAAAGTCCAAGTCCTGAAAGTCGCAAAGTGCCTGAAAAAAATAAGAAATGGTCATATATTAAAGTCGCAGTGAAAAGGTGATTTGTAGCCCACTGTCTGAGTGTCATATGGACATTAGGGTACAGAGAAAAGAAAAAAAAAATAGGGACACAGTGAGAGAAAAAAAGATTGAAATGTCAACTTTAATCTAAAAATTTCCACTTTAATCATGTAGTTTATTTTCTCATTAAAGTAGAACATGATCACGGAACCTGGTCAAAAAGCTTTCGTGCAGGTTTTCAACCAGTGTTGCATATCTGGCTCTTTGCTTATTCAGGGCGACGCTGGCTTTTAGAAGAGTGCGAAAATGCGTTAAATCTCTCTTTTGAATATGCGCCTTGAACAGCTTCAGTTTGTTGACAAATGCAAACACACTTTGCACCAGGTCAGGCAGCATTTTTAACTTACCCTGCAGGGTCAGGTTCAGTCTGTCCAAGTGACACAGCATGTCGACCAAAAAGGCCAGATCCATAATCCACTTGAGTTCAGAGAGCTCGGGATAGTCCTTGTCCTTCTCTTCCATTAACAGTTTCACAGCATCCAAAAGCTCAAAGAAGCGAGAGAGTACTTGGCCTTTTGACAGCCACCTCACAGTGCAGTGCAGCGGCAGGTCACCTGGAAGCCCTTGGTCCAGCTCAGCGATGAGATTCTTGAAATGCCTGTGGTTAAACGCATGTGTGCGGATTTAGTTGACAATTTCCATCACAGGCTTCATGACGTTGTCTAAAGTCAATGATTTAGACACGAGTTGCTCCCTGTGGATGATGCAGTGGAAATTCCAAAACTCGGGAAGTGTTTGGTCAACTTCGCACAGCCCCACAAGCCCGTTCACATCATGGCTGGCGCTATATCTGTGGCTATTGCAGTTAGTTTCGATATGGGCAGATTTGCTTTTGCAAATACAGCCATCATTGTTTCTTTCACATCTATGCCACGGGTTCTGTCTTTTAATGGCACAATATCAAGGAGTTCTTCTTTGATCACACAATCGTTTGACATAGACCGTGCACATATTGCCAACTGAGACTTGTTTTGTTGGTCACAACTCTCATCCAATGCGACACTAAAATACTCACATGCTTGAAGGTCAGAGTGCAACTGTGATTCAATAGCTGTTTTAATGTCCGATATTCTGCGTTCAACAGTGTGGCGGGACAGTTGGACTTCTGATACCATGCGTTTTAGTTGCTTGTTTTCAGGAAACAAGATTTCAACAATGTCACTGACGCATTTTTTAATGAACTCCCCTTCATTGTAAGGCTTTTTAGCCCGTGCAATGTTCCAAGCCAATTGATACGATGCGAGCGTTACAGTCTCTGAGTGCTTCGTAAATTTTCGGAAAAACTATATCTGCTTTTCTGCCTGAGTTTTCAAAGTGACCAACTCGTGCTTGCGAAGTTCAGTCCCTTTTGGAAATTCCTGGTTGATGTTAGCATGGAGTGAGCTGAAGTGGCACTGAAGATTTGAAGCTGACATATAAGGCAGAAAGGCTTGCCATTACGTTCAACAAAAAAATATAAACTCTCCCACTCAGTTAAAAACGTCCTGTGTTCATCTTCATATTTTCATTTTGCTGTGCATTTTTTCCCTGCCATTTTGAGAGCGAACTTGACACAAATTGGTTACTTAAATGATCTTGCCCCTACTAAGAAACTTTGCGGTATTCTCATCTCACGCACATGCGCATTTGACGAAAACATCGTATTGAATTCAAGCGAAGCAAACATGAACATTAAAAAAAAAAAAACCACAAACTTTGAACGTAAGAGCCGCATGAAACCAGGCAAAGAGCTGCATGCGGCTCTGGAGCTGCGGGTTGGCCACTCCTGCACTACGTGCTTCTTAAACAGGCTTTCTCTTCTGCCAGCAGGACACAGAATACATTACATTTGTGATATTACAGCTCTCTGAACAATTTAAATATTAACATGTATGCTTGATATCATTTTCATAATGATAGGGATTAAAGCATGTATTAAACATCGGGACATGATGGTGCAGTATTGGCAATGAGCTGACGCCCCATCCAGAGATTACTGCAGCAGTACACTACACTGTGTCAGTAAACACAAGGCAAGATCAAATTTTAACTCATTCGCTGCTAGTCCTCATTTAGTTTCACGTTTCTCATCAGTTAGCTCAACTGGCCATATAAATGCCAGTTAACCGTGACACCCCAGCAAGAGTAAACTATGGCAAATGGGTTGCCTTTGACCCTAAGTAAGAGGTGTGAATTGGGTTGCATTGAACCGCAGAAGACAAGGGCAGTGCTAGGACCTCGCAGGGAAATGAGAAAGTAGGTTCAGCTGCAGGAACAGTTTCTTTAACAGCCAGTTGCAGCCAGGATTATACTGACTGCTAGTTTCATTACTTCCGTCTTTTGCATCCCCAAGTCATTATATTGATCATCAAAAATACAGTTTTGTTATGGCTTCTTAAGACAGAAAAGGGTATTAAATTACTTTCTTCAAATTTTAGCAAGTGGTGCATAATTTAGAGGAACTCTTTGCTTAACTAGTTTTCCAATTAGTTAACAAGAATTTATTAATACAAGTGACTTTCAGTAGTGACATTATAAATAAAAGTATGAAATGTCTAGAATAACAGAATTGTCTGCTTGTCTTTCTTAGCGTTCTACATAGTATGTTATTTATCTGTTTTGTACTTACAGCTTAGGAAATTACTGAATTATTCCTTTTAAGGTAACTTGAAAAGTCTGACAATCTTGGCAACCACACAGCTTGGATACAGTAAACAAATAAATGAATCCTTTACAGAGGTTTATATTTTCAGTTTATTTTAGGCTAATTATTAGCTCCAAATCAGCCAGGTACAAGAAAAGACATTATATGTGCAATTGTGTACATGTACTTGTTCTGCGTTTACTTGGTATTGATTGCAGGTTTTGGTTAATACCTTACACCCAGCACTGCATTATATATGTATTGTAAAATGAGTAAATTGATTGAGGGTGGGTTTCACAAATTTCAATAAAAATCTGGTCAATTTTGTGCCACATTTCCTCAGGAGAATAAGCCTTATGTCTGACAGTCTCATCACATTCAGCCTAACGATCCACCTCTTCCTACTGAATTTTAATAATGAATACTTTTAAACAAAGATGTGACTACTCATCTGCTTTTGTCCTTGTTTCTCTTAAATAGCGTCCAGCTGAACTTACCATGTTTACATTCTACAGTGTCTAGGCATTGATATTTAAAGGCAGTCAGTATCAAAGGTACTATTAAACAGTAGCTGCACAAAATTATTTAATGAAACAGTATTTTTCATTTTTTATAGGGAGAATATACAGTAAGTTTATACATGTTAATTTTTATGTTGACGAGTCACAATAAACACATAATCTAGCAAACAAATTATGGACATGAGGGAGATGTTGCATATATATGACTTATAGTAAATTAGTTCCATCAGGGTAAAATGAACAATCACATGCAAAAGTTTCCCTCCTGCATCATTGGCTACAAATTAAAACTAAACCATAAATTTTGAACAAGGAATGCAAATAGCTTACAGTGACTAAGTGAAATCTTATTAATAAGGCATAGTTTATCCCTAAATCATCTTTTCCAACTAAATTTACAAATTTCAATCAATCATTTTGTTCTAAATTTAGTTAATTTATAATCTACTGCATTTCTCATGGCAAAAAGCTGTATCATCACAACAAAACATTTTACAGATTTTTTAATACTTTACAAATACAATGAAAATAACTGATTCCATAAGCATTAACGTTATAGAGTCAATATTTGATAGAGGCACCTTACATGGATGGTGGCACAGTGGTAGCGCTGCTGCCTCACAGACCTGGGTTTGCTTCCCGGGTCCTCTCTGCGTGGAGTTGGTCCTGCCTTGCACCCTGTGTTGGCTGTGATTAGCTCCAGAAGACCCCTGTGTTAGGATATAGCGGCTTGGACAAGGACTGACTGAACTTACATGGAATTCTCCTGTAATCATCCCTAGATTATGTATTTATTTAAGCAAACTTAATTTTAGTTAAGTCTGGACATTTTTTGTAATTAGTCTGGGTGCAAAGAGAGAAAATGAATTTTGTTACTATACTAAAGAGTAAAATCAGCAAATATTATCAAACTAATTGATTCACATATTCTTTCACAATTACACTATTTTGCGCTTGGGCCACAAATCAATTTATAGTTAACCTAAAAAAGACATGAGGAATGCAAGCAGTTTATTTATTTAAAATGATAATGATCACTAGGAAATGATGAACATATAACAATAAAGATTTATCGGTGGTAAATGCTAAAACATCTTTAAAAATTATTTACTTTTTTGGGCAATCTTAAATATCGTATATGCATATGAAGTTCAGCAGTTCAGTTGTTCATTATTTGTAACCACAACATTAGTATGGCAGGTAAGTCAATATAAATTACAATGAAAGCAAGTTAAAATGCCTTAACCACTCTTTTAAGGATGTTGCCATATGGACACTTTAATCTCAAAAGACCTAAAATGATGAAAAAGAAATGAGAAAACCAGTGCTGTGGAGCCAAACCTGTCTTTCTAAAATGCATAGATGAAAAGTGTAATGAATAACATTACTAGCTGCCAACAACCTGTCAGTGGAAAAATTGGGAAAGTATTCCCATTTTCAAGTTGTTGTCCAAAAGCCACATTTAATAAATACAATTTTAGATTAATTTGAGTTTTGTGTACAAGGTTTTACTAATTCATGTACTGTAGATGAATAATTGCTGTCATCATACACACTCACCATTTCACTAAGAAGAGTTCACAAGAATAAAATCAATATTTTACCATTTTAAACAGTATTGTTATAATCAATTACTGAATAAAATAGCTTTTTCCTAATTTTTGATTTCTTGAGGAGGATTCTTATGCATGATTTTATATTCAATTTTATTCCAACTGCTCTGATTTGTGTGGTTATCATACCACTTTTATTTCTTGATTATCTTTCTGTTTTAGTGCAGTCCTAAATAAACATGGACCAGAGAGGTTTATGATGGGTTTGGGGTCATTGACAAAGCATTTTTTTTTAAATCCACAAGTCATAGCTTAATGCCCTAAGGAAATTTCCTCTTTTAGACAGTACATATTTAACAGATTTAATATTTCATTGCATGTGTGAAAAGAAAGCAATATTATGGTTGTTTCATATTTTGTTTGCTTTCTGCTCACTTTCACAGAAATGTTTGTGCTAATCCAGAAAAATTATAAATGACATCTCAAATTAAAAAAGTGAAAGTGATTTTCATCTAAGCAGAAGAACCTTACAAATCAGTGGTACGCACAACTGAACACTGCATCAGAGGAAAGGAAGCTGACAGATTCTTAAGAGTTTGCCCACAGAATCCTAAACTTAAAAATGAAATAGTGGAGCTTTAGGCAATGACATGCAGAAGGAGCATTGTGCCGGATAACTTGAGCAAACCAGCAATTTGTCCACATTAGAAGCAGGTACCTCAATGGCATAAAGTGAACCACGTGATGACACAGAAAAAACTAACATTTTCTTCAGGACATGCACATGAAATAAATATACATAAAGCTCTTTAACGGTATTTTACTGTCATAAGTAAAGCAACCATTTATCTCAATAAATAATGCTCTATATGAAGTGTTCATTTTTATTTTTGATGGGTGTATGTGATTGTGTCAGATGTTTCTGTGAATAATAATCAAAAATAATTTGTATATTTCTGTCATTAGTCATAGAATAAAAAAAGTTTCCATCCCAGAACAAAACAGCTATGTTGTGACAGCTAGCATTAAAACATACTGCTGAATATGCATAATTTTTTGATTCATGAAAGATTTATGCAATCGATATATTAATTTAATGTTTTGGGCACTTACTCTTTACAGACATTTAATGTGAAGTTGCCAGTCACGCATCAGAGTTACGACTTGCTTCATTAATCATATAATTCTCTACATCTACAAGTACAAAATATAAATATGCGTGTTTTTTTTTTTTCTTTACATTTTTTTTTTCAAAAATGCACGGGTACAATAGGACTCAAAAATCTGATGTTGCCTTTTGTTAAAGAGGTAGCATGACAGCAATAAGAATAAATGAATAACACATATAATAAGAATTTAATTTCGAAAATTGGCATATTGGCTTAGAAGTTATTAGAAGTCATAAAATAAGACACTGTGACATTCCCCAGATGGAGTAATTACTATGAGGACCTTTCATATTAAGTACAACTTTACTCCTACTATTGAAAATCATTATGTTAGCATCAGAATTCAGAAAGAAAGTAAAACAAATAAATAAAAAAGAAACATAACCTGGCACTAAGACATCCAACAGGACATTCAGTTATTCACAATGTTCTCTTAATAAAAGGAGCTAAAAATTTAAATGTTATGGTAAAATCTAGAAAGGTTGGCTTTAAATATTCAGAATCCAGTTGTAAATGTCTGCCTACACCAACTAGCTTCTAATGTACACTGATAAACAGTATAGTAATGCTGGTCAAAAAGTATGCTGTTGGAAATCAAAGGGACAAAATATAAAAAAACACACCTTAAAACTGCACAAGCAAATTAGAAAAAGTATATACAGTAATCCCTCGCTATATCGCGCTTCGACTTTCGCGGCTTCACTCCATCGCGGATTTTAAAATGTAAGCATATCTAAATATATATCACAGATTTTTCGCTGGTTCACGGATTTCTGCGGACAAATTTTAATTTAAAGTACATGCTTCCTCAGTTTGTTTGCCCAGTTGATTTCATACAAGGGACGCTATTGGCGGATGGCTTAGAAGCTACCCGATCAGAGCATGTATTACATATTAACTAAAACTCCTCAATGATATACGATGTGCTTCCCCGAGCGGATTGTTTGCTTTTCTCGGTCTTTCTCTGACATTCTCTGCGCCTGACGGAGGGTGTGAGCAGAGGGGCTGTTTGCCTAGAAGATATGGACGCTACTCTAAGAAATGCCGCTTTATCGCGGTGGCCCAAAAGCACGTATTGATTTTTTGATTGTTTGCTTTAATCTCGCTCTCTCTCTCTGACGTTCTCTGCTCCTGAAGGAGGGGATGTGAGCAGAGGGGCTGTTTGCACAGAGGCTGTTTGTTTAGAAGATACAGAGGCTACTCTAAAAAATGCTGAAAGACTACCTTCACATTGCTCCCTTCTTTGCGGCTGCTTTATCGCGCTCATACTTAAAAGCCCAACAGCACGTATTGATTTTTTGATTGTTTGTTTTTCTGTCACGCTCTCTCTATCTCTCTGACATTCTCTGCTCCTGACGGTGCTCGTTTGAAGAGAAGATACGTTTGCATTCTTTTAATTTGTGAGAAAGAACTGTCATCTCTTTCTTGTCATGGAGCACAGTTTAAACTTTTGAATAATTGGTGTTATTTCATGTCTAGAGGGCTCTAATAATGTTAACAGGGTGGGAGAGTTTATAAGGGCTTAAAATATATAAAAATAACCATACAAACATATGGTTTCTACTTTGCGGATTTTCACCTATCGCAGGGGGGTCTGGAACGCAACCCTCGCGAACAAGGAGGAATTACTGTACATTATATACTTTTTCTAATTTGTTTTTGTACGTTGTCAAGCTTTTTAAAACTATATATATGTAGTTTTCCAACGAGAATAAAAAGTGCTGACTATCTTATTGTATCATCAGGCCTTATTTTATAGAACAAATATCCACAATGATGTGGAACAACTGTTCATATCCAGCAAAATTTATGTCATGATAATATGCAATGTCAATCTTGGATCACAGAAAGAAACACCAAAAAACAAAAAACACATATAAAAGTAAAAATAGCAGTAGAACCATCTTAAATTACTGATATGATTAGCAATTGCTCTTAGAATACTAAACTGTGATGTGCCAATGCTCTTGTATTGCATTGCTACAGGGATTCGTAACCTTTTTTAAACAAAGAACGAAAACAGGACATTTAGAAAATTAATTGTGGGAGCATACACTTAATTACATAATGTGACCTTCTAAATTGCACTTCAAAAACAAAACAAACAAAAAAAAAAACATAAAATAATTTCTCAACAGAACCTTATTTATATCCTATGGTTTGATTTCTTAGTCATTACACCAAATCATTATTTGTGCTTTAAGATAATAACAGACAGGAAAGTAAAATACAACTGTGCAAATTACAAAACAAACAAAAATATTAGTTCAACTCCATGTTTTAATTCTTGTCTAGTCCCCTTCAATATGAAACTTCCAAGACTATTTTGTGCCCCAAGATCCCCTTGTCATTTTTGCCCACAGGTGGGACTAAGTCCTGACCTTCAAGTTTCACATTATGTCTTAAGTTACAACAATTGCACTCAAAAAAGTCAAGTATCATTTGAGGAGATTGGAGTAAAAAAAAAGGTAACTTACACATTCACCACTATCTGCAGTTAATCTTATTATGATAATGTTTGATGAATATCAACATTTAAACTGAGAACAAACTTTTTCAGAGAAAAAAATCAAGCTCTGAATAAGAAGTGACAGTGATTGGCATATAAATAGTTTGTTTTTCAGGCAATTTGCATATATACTATTCAATTCCTACATTTTCATCTGTGTCGATAATTTGTTTTCTTAAATGCATTATGTTATGAAAGGATATGTCACTTAAGGGTAATGCAGCAACATAATTCTTTTTTTAAAATATTGTTTTTACATATTGTTGCATATTTACAAATTAACAAATATTTCAAAAATCCTCCTTCATTTACAATTCACTTCAGCTGCAGAAATGTAAGTTTGATCGAATTCTATTACTTATTTGAGAATGGTTTTGACGCATTACCACACTTTCATGACTAAACTCCAACTCCACAGGATAAATGGATGAAGGCACTGCCAGTGTTTTCATTGTCACTTTAAACAGTAAGGGGGCAGCCTGTTTGCTTGTAGTCCAAAATAAAAAGACTGTTCTGACCATCACAAATACTGTATTGGTTAAGGTAAATTAGAGCAGTGTAAATTTCACTACAGCAGCAAATTTTTCTACAGGTATTATACAAACAGTCCTTTTTGAATACTGTCTGGGTTCTGTTCTTCTTTAAAAGAAGTAGTAAGTTGCATTTGGGTCTGCTCAACCAACACGGCTTCTTTCATGACATCATCTCTAGTAAATAAAAATATTTAGAAATGTTGAAGGTAGTAAAAAACTTAAACCATACAGTTTTGTATGATTAGAAAGTGTTTAGGAACAAGCATCAATGTAATTATATGCCAAATATACAGTACATTTTATAGTATGTATTTTCAGTGTTTAGGTTGTGTAATGTTGGTTCTTAATAGGCATTTCCCGTAAAACAAATTGCATTACAATGAAACAGCACAAGGGTTATGAGTGCAAGCTCTCCACACATTGAGACAGTGAGTTAAAGACTTAAAAGAATCTCAACTCTGACAACAACATTGGCAATAAAAACAGCCTTGGACAGCACTTAAGAAATAGTATTTATGGGACATCCTTTACTGAATGATAAAGCCCTTCTGACACCCTCTGAATTGTCCTTTTCTGCAAGTTTCACAGTAAATTGAGAATATCCAAAATTGATACTCTCAGTGCTGATCCTGCCATCATTTTTACCCTAATATTGTAGTATGCAGCACAATGGGGCCAATAATTGCAGTGTTACTGCAGAGTAGACAGCACTGGAGACATTGATTTCCCTGTGAACATTCCACAAGCACCCTGTCTTCTCAACAGCTTTTAGGAGTTGTTGTCCATGGGGCAGGACATACAGCTGTGTGGGCTATTTAAATAGGGGCACCCCAAGGGTCAAGAGGTCTGACAGCTTCTGCATCAGATGAAGGCAGGGAAGTGCAGCCTGTGTGAACTGTGAAGTAGTGAAGTACTGTGCATGATGGAGCAAATGGAGAGGTAGGGGACTGCAACCCTGATGATTCATGTATGGTAAGAGGGATCACGAACAGGTGTCTATAAGTGAGCAGATTTATAACTGAAGAATGGCCCTGTTATTATCCCAAGTCAACATGAGATGAGTTGCGATTTGTCTTTTTGTTTAGCAGCATATTCATTGTTTTGGGAGGTTTTCCTCATTGCTCATTAGAACAGGGAAGTTTGACTAGGCATGCTAGGGTATAGAAGTCTGTCAGATCTGTGCTCTGGTGTTAAGCAATAACCATGCCCAGCTATCTGAGAATTCAAACCTGTGCATCCTATATGTGTGATGTATTTATTTATACCTTTATTTAACCAGTAAGTCCCATTGAGATTAAAATCTCTCTTATAAAAATGATCTGGCCAAGATAGCAGCCTGCACACTAACAAGATGCTAAAGTACAATACATACATTGTAATATACAACATATATTCAATGTAAGCATATATATATATATAACATACAGTATGTACAATATAATATGCACCTCCACTATTAGATACTGTAACTGCTATAAATAAACACACTAACCTTTTAAGAAATACAACTACATGTCTTCTTCACTACATTCTTTAAGATACCCTTAAATTCATCAATGGAAATAAATGTATTGAATTTTAGATCTTTTTGCAAATTATTCCATGTGCATGGTGCAAAATAAGAAAATGTGGTTTTCCAGATCAGATCAGTCAAAAGCTGGGGTGCAGTAAAATGCAACCACTTAGAGTAGTGTAACTAGTAACTACCAGAACTAAGACAGAGTAGCTTACTAAGATAAGCTGGAAGTTTACCCAAAATGGCTTTATAGATAAAAAAAATGCCACTTTTGTTGTCTGAGAGTGATTAATGATGTCCAACCCACCCAATCATAAAGAATACCATGATACCATGATGAGTAACAGACATTGCAGAGATATATGGTACACAGAATCAAGGCTCCGTAAGGTAGAGGAGGATGCATGCATATAAAATATGGCACCATAGTCAATGACAGGCAAAAGAGTAGCGTCCACAAGTTTTTTTTTCTTGGCATTGAAAGTGACCATTTCTAAAATAAAAAATAATCTTTACTTTCAGTTTTCTAAATATTGTGGTTATACAGTATATACCATTTAACAGCATTAGGACCAAAACCAATATTCCTGAGATTCTTCAACAACAATTCATGGTCCATTGAATGAAACACTTTAGACAGATCTACATATAAGGTCGCACAATGCTGTTTTCTATCCAAGGCACCAAAAAGATAATTATTCACAGCCATAGCTGCAATAATAGTACTGTGGCCAGGCCTAAAAAAAGATTGAAAGTCACTTAAAATGTTATTATCAAGTAGAAGCTGTTTTAACGGCATGTTTACTTCAGATTCAAGGATCTTAGCCATGATAGAAAGTTTGGAAATTGGGCGGTAGACATTCATATCTGACTGGTCTCCATCTTTAAGCGGGGGAGAACATAAGCAGCTTTCCAAACTTTAGGTATAGAATTGGATAAAAGACATTAAAAAATGAGTAATGGATTCAGTGATATTTGCTTCCACCTTTAAGAGACAAGGATCTAAATTATGCAGTCATGCAGATTTTTTGTAATCAATGTCTTTTAGTGCTTTATAAACTTGAGCAACTAAAACGGGTTTAAAATGAAACAAATCGAAGATTCCATTAGTTATAGGAGTGGAAGGACATGAAGTAAACGTATTTACACTTACCCTGTCAAATACAGACCAATCCATCCATCCTCTTCCGCTTATCCGGGGTCAGGTCGCGGGGGCAGCAGCTTGAGCAGAGAGACTTCCCTCTCCCCAGCCACTTCTTCCAGCTCTTCCAGGAGAATCCCAAGGCGTTCCCAGGCCAGCCGGGAGACATAGTCCCTCCAGCGTGTCCTGGGTCTTCCCCAGGGCCTCCTCCCGGTTGGACGTGCCCAGAACACCTCACCAGGGAGGCGTCCAGGAGGCATCCTGATCAGATGTCCGAGCCACTTTATATGACTCCTCTCAATGCGGAGGAGTAGCGGCTCTACTCTGAGCCCCTCCCGGATGACTGAGCTTCTCACCCTATCTTTAAGAGAAAGCCCAGACACCCTGTGGAGGAAACTCATTTCAGCCGCTTGTATTCGCAATCTCGTTCTTTCGGTCACGACCTATAGCTCATGACCATAGGTGAGGGTAGGAACGTAGATCGACTGGTAAATTGAGAGCTTTGCCTTACGGCTCAGCTCTTTCTTCACCACGACAGTCCGCATCACTGCGGATGCCGAACCGATCCGCCTGTCGATCTCATGGTCCATTCTTCCCTCACTCGTGAACAAGACCCCGAGATACTTGAACTCCTCCACTTGGGGCACTCCACCCTTTTCCGGCTGAGGCCTGATGAAGCAAGCAGGACAAATCATCTGCAAAAAGCAGTGACCCAATCCTGAGTCCACCAAACCGGACCCCTTCAACACCCTGGCTGTGCCTAGAAATTCTGTCCATAAAAGTTATGAACAGAATCGGTGACAAAGGGCAGCCCTGGCAGAGTCCAACTCTCACTAGAAACGGGCTCAACTTACTGCCGGCAATGTGGACCAAGCTCTGACACCGGTTGTACAGGGACCGAACAGCTCTTATCAGGGGGTCCGGTACCCCATACTCCTGGAGCACCCCCCACAGGATTCCCCGAGGGACACGGTCGAACGCCTTTTCCAAGTCCACAAAACACATGTAGACTGGCTGGGCAAACTCTCATGCACCCTCCAGGACTCTGTCAAGGGTGTAGAGCTGGTCCACTGTTCCGCGACCAGGATGAAAACCACACTGTTGCTCCTGAATCTGAGGTTCGACTATCCGACGGACCCTCCTCTCCAGAACCCCCGAATAGACTTTTCCAGGGAGGCTGAGGAGTGTGATCCCTCTGTAGTTGGAACACACCCTCCGCTCCTCTTTTTTAAAGAGGGGGACCACACCCCGGTCTGCCAATCCAGAGGCACTGTCCCCGATGTCCATGCGATGTTGCAGAGACGTGTCAACCAAGACAGTCCTACAACATCCAAAGCCTTGAGGAACTCCGGGCGTATCTCATCCACCCCCGGGGCCCTGCCACCAAGGAGTTTTTTGACCACCTCGGTGACCTCAGTCCCAGAGATGGGAGAGCCCACCTCAGAGTCCCCAGGCTCTGCTTCCTAATTGGAAGGCATGTTAGTGGGATTGAGGAGGTCTTTGAAGTACTCCCCCCACCGACCCACAATGTCCCGAGTCGAGGTCAGCAGTGCACCATCCCCACCATATACGGTGTTGACACAGCACTGTTTATCCCCTCCTGAGATGCCGGACGGTGGACCAGAATCTCCTCGAAGCCATCCAAAAGTTGTTCTCCATGGCCTCCCCAAACTCCTCTCATGCCCGAGTTTTTGCCTCAGCAACCACCGAAGCCGCATTCCGCTTGGCCTGCCGGTACCTATCAGCTGCCTCCAGAGACCCACAGGACAAAAAAAGTCCTATAAGGACTACTTCTTCAGCTTGACGGCATCCCTCACCGCCAGTGTCCACCAAAGGATTCGGGGATTGCCGCCACGACAGCCACCAAACACATTATGGCCACAGCTCCGGTCAGCCACCTCAACAATAGAGACATGGCCCATTCGGACTCAATGCATCCTCCCTTGGGATGTGGTCGAAGTTCTGCCGAAGGTGGGAGTTGAAGCTACTTCTGACAGGGGACTCTGCCAGCCGTTCCCAGGAGACCCTCACAACATGTTTGGGCCTACCAGGCCTGACCAGCATCTTCCCCCACCATTGAAGCCAACTCACCACAAGGTGGTGATCAGTTGACAGCTCCGCCCCTCTCTTCACCCGAGTGTCCAAGTCATGTGGCCGCAAGTCCGATGACATGACCACAAAGTCGATCATCGAACTGAGGCCTAGGGTGTCCTGGTGCCAAGTGCACATATGAACACCCCTATGCTTGAACATGGTGTTCGTTATGGACAATCTGTGACGAGCACAGAAGTCCAATAACAAACACACCGCTCAGATTCAGATCGGGGGGGGAGGGCATTCCTCCTAATCACGCCCTTCCAGGTCTCACTGTCATTGCGCACGTGAGCATTAAAGTCTCCCAGCAGAACAAGGGAGTCCCCAGAAGGTATGGCCTCTAGCACCCCCACCAGAGACTCCAAAAAGGGTGGATACTCCAAACTGCTGTTCGGCGCATACGCACAAAAAACAGTCAGGACCCTTCCCCCCACCCAAAGGCGGAGGGAGGCTACCCTCTTGTCCACCGGGGTAAACCCCAATGCACAGGCTCCAAGTCGGGGGGCAATAAGTATGCCCACACCTGCTCGCCTCTCACCGGGCAACTCCAGAGTGGTAGAGAGTCCAGCCCCTCTCAAGGAGATTGGTTCCAGAGTCCAAGCTGTGCGTCAAGGTGAGTCCGACTATATCTAGCCAGAACCACTCGACCTCGCGCACTAGATCAGGCTCCTTCCCCTTCAGAGAGGTGACATTCCACATCCCAAGAGCCAGTTTCTGTAGCCAAGGATCAGACTGCCAAGGTCCCTGCCTTCGGCCACCACCCAACTCACACTGCACTCAACCTCCTTGGCCCCTCCCATAGGTGGTGAGCCCAAGGGAAAATATGGGAACATGGGAAAATACAGACTTTGCACAAACAAAATGTTTATTAAAAGACATGCATGTTAGGTGTATTTGCGATCCTAAATTGTCCCTGGTGTGTGCTTGGTGTGTGTGGCTGTATGTGTATGTGTATGTGTGTGCCCTACAGTGGGCTGGTGCCCTGCCCGGGGTTTGTTCCTGCCTTGCACCCTGTGCTGGCTAGGATTGGCTCCAGCAGACCCCTGTGACCCTGTGTTAGGATATAGCGGGTTGGAGAAAGAATGACTGACTGAACGACTGACTAACAATGGAAGGCTTCTCACTTATTTTATCTGAGCCAACCAGTATTTGTTGAGGGGGGCTTGAAGTAGCACATGTACCCGACAAGGACTTAATTGAATTCCAAAATTTTAAGGGGTTATTTAGATTTTCTGTAACTGATTTAAGATAAAACTGAAAAATCTAGCTTGGGCCCATGATTTATTCCTTAAATTAATTAACTCTGAAAGACTATCTGAAAAACCAGGGATTCTCTCTACTGCTGATGTTCAAATTCTTAACGGGAACATGTTTATTAGAAATAGTCAGGAAAACTGAATGAAAATAATCCCATGACATTTCAACATCCAGAATCAAAGTAACTCTGCTAAGACCACTGCAATACAAATCAGGCAGAAAAGCCTGCTGTTCAAAGATTTTAAAATTTCTCTTAAAGAAGAAACAGAGCTTTGTCAAAGATTTTTGTATTCCTTACACAAGCGATTACACAATGATCACTAACATCATTGCAAAATATGCCAGTTGTAGTATATTTATGTGGTTTATTTGTTATAATTAAATCAAGCAAGGTAGATTTATTTTGTGCTTTACGATTTAGTCTTGTTGGCGTATTAATAGTTTTCACTAGATTTAAAGAATCACATATTTCTTTAAAGCAATCTGAGATGCCTGATAACCAGTTCCAATTAAATCACCAATACGAATAAATTCCAAATCATTTAATTTATGTAAAAGATCTGTTATAGATTTAAGTGGTTTCTTGGAGGCAGATGGGGGTCTAATACAACCAACCACAGTGATGTGAGCATCCTTTGAAACCACCACTTTGACAGCCAAGACCTCAAACTGTTTAGCTTTAGTAACTGACAGTGGTGATGAGCTAATAAATTTAGGTTAATATATATATGGCAACCCCACCTCCCTTAACTACCCTATCAGTTCTATAAACTTTGTAACCATCAATGTAAATTAAGTCATCAGTTACTGATTTTTAGCCAAATTTCTGATAGAACCATTATGTCAGCATCTATCTCATACATCCAGTGTAAGAGCCAGTCTTAGAAAGTTAAAGTTTTGAGTTGAACTCATATTAATATTTGCTTAATTTGAATAAATATATAAATTTTTTTTATAGTCATAACTTATGGTATAGTCTTTTCCCCCTAAAAGTTAGCAAGAGATAGATCCTTCTTATTGTAACTGAGAAACAGTGTGATAATAAGCTTGGTTGCTGTTTAGAACAGGTCCCAGTACATAGGGACTTAAAAGACACATTTTAAACTTAGAAATGGGATAAGCATACAGTTTTCTGACCATTTTGAAATGGTTCAGAAATGTTAAGTAAATAGTAATGATTTGAGATGTAACAAGATTAAGCTTAAAATTGAACTTTTCTTAACATTAATTTTTCCTTTTTTGCTATTTTAATTTTCCTTTTTTGTGTGAACTGTTTTACTTTAAAACTTAAGTAAACTTTTAAAAACTAAGATATTTTGTCTGTGGAATCGTTTCTGCACGTCAGGCTTTTCTTGAATCCCATTTTTTTTGAGTTGAAGCTGCTGAAATTTGGTAATTTTGGGAGAACGCAGCTACATCCAGATTTTAATCATATCCATTTTAGGGACAAGACTTCTAATATTTAAATGTAGGAAACCAATGTGTAGAAAAGAAACCTCTGAGAAAATGAAAGTCATGTTACAACATTCAATAGCAAGACCTCATTGACTTACATCTGAAAATAATAAATCTTCATTTGTTGACGTGGACTAATTGACTGATGATATGACTCAAAAATACTCGTCAATGAAGTTGATAGTTGTCTGGAGTTCAACAAGATTAGAACATTTCCCCGCTTTTATGCATTTAATTAATTTAACACTAGAATTACCAGAGCCTACGAAAAAACTCGTAATTCCGTCCCACCTTAAACTGCTTCTTAAATCCCTTCACACCTCTCCGCCAGCGCCCTTTGTCTTCTAAATGTGCTGATAAAGAGCAGCCGGCTATTCCATCCCCCACCAATTTAGAACGTGCACGAACTTCTCTCAGCTCATGCCTTGATTGAGTATCTGGGAGTGAAGTGGAGTTTTAGAGTGAAATAATAGATCGTTGTTTGGAACACACGCATTTCATGTCTGTTCCGTTTCTACAGTAATCTGTGTCAACACATTGTTAAAACAGAAACTTTTTTTATATTCTAGTAGTAGATGACAAAATGTAGGCATAAACTATATAATGTATGAAGCCTGAAGTCCAAATAGCAAAGAAACATTTTCACAAGTATAACACAATTGCACTTTTATTCAAACATATAACTGCAGAAACCAAAAGCCGCCTTAACATGCGACATTGACACCAGTTTACTGTTATTGACTCCGTGGCTCGATAGATTCACCCCCCGCTTGCGAAACAAGGGGTGACGGGTTCGATCCTGCGCCCCTCCATTTTGAGAAGTAAACTGCTTACTGTTTTAGAATAAATGCATACATTTGATTTCAGTCTGTAACAGCCGGTGCAATTTATGATCTTTGTAAAGGTTAGCTTTTTTTTTTTAATTCACTTTTCACTCTCTCAGTCGCGTTCAGAATCAATCCATACAACCCCATCTGACACGGCTGTTTTCACTAAAGACGCGCTATAGCTCTGCAGTGTACCACGATGCATACTAACGCTACCCATGGTTCTGACACACAAACGCTGGCGAAGCTGCCTTCTTCGTGTCTCACCGTCACTTGCTTTTCGTTTTATTGAGTGTTCCTGCCAGTCCCCGCATGTTGCTGTATGCTTTTTCTTTTGTACTCCAGGACAGGTAGAGGAAAGAATGGTAAAGACCAGTAACTTCGGCGCTATATGCAATCATCAGACCATCTGCCCGTGTCGTTCAAACACAGGAACATATATTGGTGTAAAAGTATAACAAAAGTGCACTTTTATTCAAGTGCACTTTTTCCATCGCCTTTTCCTGTAAGAAGCAGTGTACACACTTCTCTCTATGCTGTGGTTTCTATTACACACCTGAAAGAAAGAGACAATATATGTGAAAATATAATCGCACTAATGCAATATTATTTGAAAACGAACAGCGTCAGATCGGTGTGAATTTATGCAGGAACTGGAAATTCTCTGATGCGGACCTTCCCCAGGGAAGAAAGTACAGTGTCAGGTGCTCATTCAGTGTAATAGAAACCATAGCACAGAGAGGTGTGTACACGGCAACAAGTACACGTGTCGTAAATGTAGGAAGGACGGTCCTTGGGTGTGTGGGAACTGTTAATATTTGAATGTGATGATTTTATATAGCACGGAATGAAAATCTGCACTTCTTAGCATTGCACCATGCAAGATGTCGTATCAATCGCCTACTGTAACTTGCTTTCTTTTTTCTTCGGTTATACAGGTAGTTTTGAATAAAAGTGCACTTGTTTTGTTTGCGAAATGAAGTGTCTGCGTGCACTTTTCGTGGCATTACACGTGTATTTTTGAGCATGCCCGTTTGAGCAGTATAAAAAGTATTGAAAAGTATAACAAAACAACGGGCAGATGGGGAGTGTCTGATGATTGCATATACGCCGAACTTACTGCTCTTTACTATTCTCTCCTCTGCGTGCCCTGGAGTACAAAAGAAACAGAATACAGACGCTATAGCTCTGCGTTGTACCACGATGCATACTAACGCCCCGGTTCTGACACACAGACGCTGGCGAAGCTGCCTTCTTCGTATCTCACCGTCACTTGATTTTCTTTTTATTCAGTTTTATTGAGTGTTCCTGCCAGTCCCGCATGTTGCTGTATGCTGGATATTTTCACATGTATTGTCTCTTTCTTTCAGGTGTGTAATAGAAACCACAGCATAGAGAGAAGTGTGTACACTGCTTCTTACAGGAAAAGCGATGGAAAAAGTGCACTTGAATAAAAGTGCACTTTTGTTATACTTTTACACCAATATATGTTCCTGTGTTTGAACGACACGGGCAGATGGGGAGTGTCTGATGATTGCATATAGAGCCGAAGTTACTGGTCTTTACCATTCTTTCCTCTGCATGTCCTGGAGTACAAAAGAAAAAGCATACAGCAACATGCGGGGACTGGCAGGAACACTCAATAAAACGAAAAGCAAGTGACGGTGAGACACGAAGAAGGCAGCTTCGCCAGCGTTTGTGTGTCAGAACCATGGGTAGCGTTAGTATGCATCGTGGTACACTGCAGAGCTATAGCGCGTCTTTAGTGAAAACAGCCGTGTCAGATGGGGTTGTATGGATTGATTCTGAACGCGACTGAGAGAGTGAAAAGTGAATTAAAAAAAAAGCTAACCTTTACAAAGATCATAAATTGCACCGGCTGTTACAGACTGAAATCAAATGTATGCATTTATTCTAAAACAGTAAGACTAAGAGCAGTTTACTTCTCAAAATGGAGGGGCGCAGGATCGAACCCGTCACCCCTTGATTCGCAAGCGGGGAGTGAATCTATCGAACCACTGAGTCAGTTATAGTAAACTGGTGTCAATGTCGCATGTTAAGGCGGCTTTTTGTTTCTGTAGTTATATGTTTGAATAAAAGTGCAATTGTGTTATTCTTGTGAAAATGTTTCTTTGCTATTTGGACTTCAGGCTTCATACATTATATAGTTTATGCCTACATTTTGTCATCTACTACTAGAATATAAAAAAAGTTTCTGTTTTAACAATGTGTTGACACAGATTACTGTAGAAACGGAACAGACATGAAATGCGTGTGTTCCAAACAACGATCTATTCTTTCCACTCTAAAACTCCACTTCACTCCCAGATACTCAATCAAGGCATGAGCTGAGAGAAGTTTGTGCACGTTCTAAATTGGTGGGGATGGAATAGCCGGCTGCTCCGAGCTTCTCTTTATCAGCACATTTAGAGAACAAAGGACGCTGGCGGAGAGGTGTGAAGGGATTTAAGAAGCAGTTTAAGGTGGGACGGAATTACGAGTTTTTTCGTAGGCTCTGGTAATTCTAGTGTTAATCCAGGGTTGCACTGATTAAGCACAGAGGATAAAATAAAAGAACAGAATGCCAATTTGAAATACTGTTGTGTTGAAAAATAGATCAGGTAGCAGAAAAAGTCTAAATAAGAAACAGTAAAAGGTATTCGCATCTGTAGATATGGAGAAATACAATTGTTTCAACTTACCCAAAGTCCTGTAACAATTTACAGTCAGAATGCTACCAGGCCATAATGTCCAAAATTCAACAACAGAGATGAATCCTTAGATCAGGTTTAAAAAAAAATAAATAAAAAATAGTTTGGAAAATACCAATCATTCTGGCACAAGTCCATAGGAAATTCATAGACTGCTACTCTGATCCATTTAGATGCTGTGCTCCAGCAAGTAAGTTCCAGGTAGGCCTAGGCCTTAAATAATCCACCATTAGAGTTCTGTAACAACCCAAAAGCATCCAGTAAAAAAATGAGTCCTCCAGAATGTTCACTGAATAAAAGTAAAGTTATTCATGGAAAATACGACTCACTTAAACCTAAATCAAAAGAAAATCCATAGAATACTACTCGATCTCCTTTCTATATTGTGTACCAGGAGGTAAACTCCAGGTAAGCCATAATCCTTAATTAGTGTTCTGTGACAATCCAATAGCATCCAGTAAAAATGTATCATCCAAATTATCCCAAACTAAAAGAAAGATGTTATTCTTGTAGAGTACCACTCATTCATATCCATATGACAAAAGCGTCATTCATAAAAACATAAAAAGTCAGGCCTCAGATACTGACACAAAAATCAATGGTCTGACCTGGCTACCATCTTGGATATTTGTGAGACAAGGCGGCATCATCCTCGGCAGTCAGGGTTTACTGTAGGCCATCAGGCTTATTTCACAGATACACAGAGAGTTTAATCATCTGTTGCATATTGCTTATGTTGATTTAAAGGTGGCCTTTGACTCAGTAGACCATGAGGACCTCTGCAACGCTCTGTAAGAAAATGGTGTACCTATCTTTTCTCTTCTGCTTGTTATAGTATGATACAGTATGTTATTAGAATATAAATGAAAGGATTGTAATTTGAAAAATAATAATTTTGGCAATATAACATGAGAATTTGTAAGTAATTTATGTTGAGTCAGAGTCCCAAATCATCAGTAAGCAATTATAAGTCAAGTCGAGCCTTTCTTTTAAATATTGATATGCAAATCCCAAGTCAGAAAAATGAAGACTCTAGTTAAGTCATTCAGCAGCTCCATTCACAACTGGTATTTTGTTCCTTCCACAGTGAGGTCTTTTATGTGCAAAGACTTGTGATGCAGTCACTCGTAGTGTGTATTAGTGTTGTTACATTGGTTAACTGTGTTCTTTAGAATGGACTTTAAAATACTACTAATGGTATATAAAATTAATGCCTGTCTCCCTACATTCCAAGTTGTAAACTTAGATCTTCTACTTGTGTTCTGCTTATTATTCCAAGAGCTAAGCATTAAAGAAGCAGTGACTGTGACATCCCGTGTAGTGGCAAGGTTATCTCCAGAATACACACTGGACGTCTTGTATTTCGGAACCGACAGGGATCAGACTTGAGAAATGTCAGGCATGAAAGTACAGACACAAAAAATGGTATTTATAAAAACAGTAGTGGGTTTTATTTACAGGTGCACAGAAAAACAAAAAGCAATGTCCCGATCAAAAATAGTGAATACTATTTACAGTGGTTTTTGCCAGTCCCAAAATGAAAATAATCAAAGACAAAAATGTATTGTCACACATATGCATACGGGAGGCAGCAAAAGGTCTGAATGAGGGTAGTTCCATGCCAGACCAGGGGGTGGTGGACTGCACTAACTCTCTTTCATTAGTCTGCAGACCAGTTACGGAAAATTCCACCTGGCCCCTTGATGATGTCACTTCTGGGCTCAATGACACAACTTCCGGTCCTGGGCTGGGTGATGACGTCACTTCATCCGCTCTCCCTTAAAGCCGCCATCCTTGTGCCAGCAAATCAGTTGAGTTGTGGACTCGAACCTGTACAAATCAATACCTTGCAATTATCCATTGCAGCCAGGAACAATATATGGATGACTGCCCCAAACCTTTTTTTGTGTGGCTTATGACAGTATATACACAAAAACTGAAGTCTTCCTAAATAAAAATACGATCAGAGAAGAAACTACACAAAACAAAAGTCCTTTCAAAGAATCCCACAATTAAGCAGTGTATATACAAGAAAAACAAAAAGTGCACCACAAACCCTTACTATATAAATACCTCCACCAACAATAGTACAACTAGAAGGTATCTATATTTATATAAAAAAATATATATACAAATAAGGCACAAGCCACTGTGCTTGGTATACTGTTAGAAACTACTATACCAAACTCACTGTCCCTACAACTGAGTCAAAAGTGACACCCTTATTCGCAGGAAGTGCCTATCACACCTAGGATCAAAACCTTCAGCCAATCCTGTGTCACACTCGTAAGGCACGTAATAAATAACACAAGTATGAGCGCAGCCTCTCCGTACCCCAACAAGCCGATGCGTTATCTGGAGTGACTGAGGTAAGTTACTTTTATAACTTTGCCTTGGGATTTTATCTTGGAATTTTGTCCGGGGAGCTCTTTCTCATAACTAATACATGCATGCCTGAAATTAACTAAACAAAACTAACGCTCTGCACTTCTGACTTTGTTAATGGCAGGTGGCTATGGAGACACTGTACTGTTTGGCTGAGCATGTCCAGCATCTGTCAGGCTTGAAGTGGATGCGTGCCTATCCTGCCACCAGCGTAGCATTACATGGACCTGCCAAAGTTAAACATTTTGTGGAAGTGCGCTCCCACACTTCAATGATTTAAACAGGTAAGTGCTTTTACTTTACCAAAAGTTAGTCATTTGTGCACTTTTTCTTAAAATTGATAATGACTGGCATGCAGATTGCCACAGTGTTGTGGTCTTTTTCTGGAATGGGATTACTTTTCCAACAGAGATATGCCAGGCTAACACCATGTATTGCTTAAAAAAAACTTGCTTTTTTAATTTGGCTTTTTCATAGCTACATGTTAGTTCTACTCCTAACAAACTATACATGCATAGAATTATCATATTCTTCATGGATTTGCAATCATTATTAATCTGTTCTTTTCAAGGTTTTTCTTTAGTGGCATGTTGTGCTGCCACCACATCATCAGTCACTGTAGGTATAAGTTGGAAATATGTCATTGTGATATGTGAAAAACATCTAATAAAACCTGATTTTTAATCAAATTAAGCAGCATTCAGTACAGCAGACACTTCCAAATTAAGCACACAAGCTGACAGAGAGAGTAACATAAGGCTGCCATGCAAACAATATGACAAAAAGATGGACTAAGACAAGTGGGAACCACTCAGGAATGTTGTGGGTTGCTGTAACCATGTGCTATTTTCTATGCAATGTGGAGCCAGCACAAAAAAGTTGTGTCCTTGTTTGGAGTAAATTTTATCCTTGTATGGACTTGCATGTTTTTCTGATAGGACTCTGGACCTGGAAAAACTGTATAAAAAGCCTTGAAAATCACCCGGTACATTGAAGCCAATGGACGGATGGATGACATCACTACCCGTTTCTTAGAATGCCTTGCACGCTTGCACTGATGACACCGATAGATTCCAGTCGTCAGGCCCCCACTCCAGGACAGGGTTTTGTCACTGGCTTTGTACTATCTGCAGTGTAAGCCGACATTAAACAAAAGCTAAATGTATTCTGCCTAAGTGATTATTAATTAACATTACAGCCATATCAATGGGGAGGTATATCGCCGTTAAATTTATATCTATATAGATGTAGGTTAGTATTACACTACAACCAGTAACAAACCCATTCACAGGGAGATTGCTGTGTCTGCTGAATACAGTCCTGTGCAGCTACCTGTGATGCCCCAACTTATCCATCAGACCCACTGCGTTGAATCCAAAAGGACAAATCCTAAAAAATCATAGGAAACATTTTAAGAACATTTATGTTACGTAGAATCCCCAGAGGGGCTGGCCATTCTTTTAATATTCGGAACCCTTGCAGATTTTTTTTTTGTTCTAAAACTTCTCTGCTCTTTTTCTTTTTTTTTTATTAAATTTTATCTGACCTTATCAACAGATTCATCTTTACAGATTTAAAAAAATGCAATATAGTACAATCCCTCTTAACTGGCCTCGAATTTCCGTTTACATATTCCTTTATGAATTTTCTATGGTGCCTTCTTCTTTCTACCTGGCGGCTCCCCTGCTTCTCCCATCAGGCTTCACAACAGGGGAGTCGCCCTAACTGCAGGTGCAGCTGCCTTCCACACTGGTCCGGTAGCCCTCCGATCCCTGGCTACGTCGGACTCCATTGTTGTTGTTGTGTGATTGTGATTTTCTATCTTGCTAAATGTTAATGTTAATTGGTTAAAGTTGTTTCAACGTCATTTTCTATCTTGCAGTCGGCAGCATTTTATGGCTAATTTTCATGGTGACCGCTATATTCGAACATTAGAACAACATATATTAGAACAGGCTATTTAGCCCAACAAAGCTTTCCAGTCATATCCATTTAATTCTTCTAAAATAACATCAAGTCTAGTTTTGAGAGTCCCTAAGTCTACAACACTGCTTGGTAGTTTATTCCATGCATCTATTGTTCTTTGTGTAAAGAAAAACATCCCAATGTTTGTAAGAAATTAACAAATTTCCAACCGTGTCCCTGTGTCCTTGATGAACTCATTTTACAATAATAGTCTCAATTCACTGTACTCTTAGCCTTCTTTTGCTTAAATTGAAAAGGCTCAGCTTATTTAATCTTTCCTCATAAGCCTTCCCCTGTAGCCCTGGAATCAGCCTAGTTCCTCTTCCCTGGACTTTTCCTGCACTGCTGTGTCCCTTTTGTAACCTGGAGACCAAAACAGCACACAGTACTCTAGATGAGGCCTCATCAGTGCGTTATAAAGCTCGGGTAAAACTTCCTTGGACTTCTACTCTACACAAGAATGATTCTACCCAAGGCTTTGGAAAACATCTTGTATCACTCCTGTCCCAAAGGTATCACGTCCTAGTGAGCTGAATGACTTCCGGCCTGTTGCTCTGACGTCACATCTGATGAAGACCATGGAGCGGCTGCTGCTTCACCACCTGAGGCCACAGGTCCGCCACGACCCTCGACCCTCTGCAGTTCGCATACCAGGAGAAGGTGGGAGCTGAGGATGCCATCATCTATATGCTACACCGATCCAACTCCCAATTGGACAGAGACAGTGGTGCTGTAAGAATTATGTTTTTGGACTTCTCTAGCGCCTTCAACACCATCCAACCTCTGCTCCTTAGAGACAAGCTGACTGAGATGGGAGTAGACTCACACCTTGTGGCATGGATTGTGAACTATCTTACAGACAGACCTCAATATGTGCGTCTTGGGAACTGCAGGTCTGACATTGTGTGCAGCAATACAGGGGCGCCGCAGGGACTGTACTTTCTCCAGTCCTGTTCAATCTATATATATCAGACTTCCAATATGACTCGGAGTCCTGCCATGTGCAAAAGTTCGCTGATGACACTGCTATTGTGGGCTACTTCAGGAGTGGGCAGGAGGAGGAGTACAGAAAGTTAATCAAAGACTTTGTTAAATGGTGCGACTCAAACCACTTACACCTTAACACCAGCAAGACCAAGGAACTGGTGGTGGATTTTAGGAGGCCTAGGCCCCTCATGGACCCTGTGATCATCAGAGGTGACTGTGTGCAGAGGGTGCATACCTTTAAATATCTGGGAGTGCAGCTGGATGACAAATTGGACTGGACTGCCAATACTGATGCTCTATGTAAGAAAGGTCAAAGCAGACTATACTTTCTGAGAAGGTTGGCATCCTTCAACATCTGCAGTAAGATGCTGCAGATGTTCTACCAGACGGTTGTGGCGAGTGCCCTCTTGTACGCGGTGGTGTGCTGGGGTGGCAGCATAAAGATGGAAGACGCCTCATGCCTGGACAAACTTGTTAAGAAGGCAGGCTCCATTGTAGGATTAAAGTTGGACAGTTTAACATCTGTGGCAGAGCGACGGGCATTAAGCAAACTCCTGTCAATCATGAATAATCCACTGCATCCACTTAACAGATTCATCTCCAGGCAGAGGAGTAGTTTCAGTGACAGACTTTGTCACTGTCCTGCTCCACTGACAGACTGAGGAGATCGTTCCTCCCCCACACTATGCGACTCTTCAATTCCACCGGGGGAGTAAATCACGAACATTAATTTTATTTTAATTTTTTTTCATTTTTATTACTATTTAATTTAATATTGTTTCTTTGTATCATTATACTGCTGCTGGATTATGTGAATTTCCCCTTGGGATTAATAAAGTATCTATCTATCTATCTATCTATCTATCTATCTATCTATCTATCTATCACATTGTGCTATATAACCTAACATTCTGTTAGCCTTCTTAAAAGATTCTGAACACTGTCGAGAAGTTGATCATGTTGAGTCCACTTTGTCTCCTAAATCCTTCACATAAGGTGTACTTTCGATTTTCAAAATTCCCATTGTGCATTAATACCTAATATCTTTACTTCCAACGTGTAATCATTTTCACTTACATTAAATTTCATCTGCCACAAATCTGCCCAAGCCTGTATGCTGTCCAAGTAAATCTGTAATGATTCAATGCATTCTTCATTGTCTGAAAATCCACCTAGCTTGGCCTCATCTAGCTTGGCATATTGTTTATAGTAACAGGATCTGTTGCCAGTCTTTGAAGTCACATGACAGATGGTTCCTATGGCACACACAGTACTCTGCCTTCAATTCTTTTGGACTGAACCTAAAGCTTATGGCAATTTTTATATCTAGTTATAAAACAAACTACTGACAGGTTTAGGACTTTCTAGCTTTGATTTTTTTAAATTTCAAATGTGTTTTGAACTTTGGTGATCTATTTTCTTGTGTTTACTTTGGCTATTGACTCCTGCCTGAACTTTTACTTCCTTCTTGACTTACCACACCAAACATATCCTTTTATTTCCTGGTGGATTTTCCATCTTTTTAAGTCTATAGACTTAACCATTTTTTTCTCCCTTGCGACTACATTTAGGGTTTCAGTCCCGGATCCGACAAGAAATACATTATGACCAAGAAAGATCAAAGAAGGCTATTCTTTATAGTTCTTTATAAGACAATTAAAAATATTCTAAGTGTTCCAAGCCAACTTTTAAGCACATTGACATTTTTCAAATTGCAATGTAGTTAAACATGTCAAATTGGTTGCTTGGGGGGGTTTCAAATAATGGTTAGTGTTGTCCAATATTAAATGTTTGTATTAATGTTTTTATTGTATTCTCACCACTAAATAAAACTGCACTTGACCGATGATGCCATAACAATAAAGTAAGTTAATTAAGTTTTATAGTATATTACCATCAAATGTTAATGCAATACTTAATGAGATTCTAAATAATAAAACAGCTGAATCGATTTAGCAGTCATTTTGTATATTGTCAAAATTGTGAATTGTATATACTACAGTGTATTCTTTTTCAGTGAAATGCCAGAATGTATTCAGTATTATGAAAAATTAAATATTTAAATAATCAAAAGGCATTCATGAAGAAAATTAAATTATCATTTTGTTATAAATGTCACACAGATAATGGAATTAACAGATCTTCAGGATATATATTATTTAGATTTAGATTGAAAACTAAATGAAAAAGTCTTAGGTTCAGGTGTGAGCATACCATTCTCATAGGAGTTCAAATAAATAACCAACTGCTGCTTAGAAAGAATGAGCATATGCATCCAAATATGGACACTTTTCTTTTGTTTTCTCCGATGATAAAGAATTACCAAGATGATTATAGGGCAGAAAACTCATAACCGTTTACAGCTCCATTTGCTTGATTTTGACATTAGCATTAATATCCAATTAAAGTGCCAGATGGCTTTATAATGACTAGAACTCAACCTGACAAAATTCCTAACTTTATTTTTCACCCATGTTTTACATGAAATAAGTTAAGGAAAAAAAAATAAAAACTTTTGGTTAAAGCCATTACTTCATACAACTATTTTGGATCCTAAAATATATATATGATCAGCTCCATTTCCATTAGTGTATTTTTAAACAAGTTATTATTAACCCAGTTATGTTTTGCATGCACAGGTCACTTCTGTCAGCTTTCCCTCACCTTGGGTCTCATTTTCGTCACATAAATCCTTTCTCTGAACACTTTGCAAATGTGCCATGACATTCCAAATTGATCTAAGCAAGCAAACAAAAAAAAATGGTGTGACTTATGGAGGGCTCT
Organism: Polypterus senegalus; assembly: GCF_016835505.1. Classification (NCBI taxonomy): domain Eukaryota; kingdom Metazoa; phylum Chordata; class Cladistia; order Polypteriformes; family Polypteridae; genus Polypterus; species Polypterus senegalus. The sequence continues at coordinate 45,610,176 of NC_053163.1, forward strand.
ATCGCTCCCTTGAAAACTCGGACAATACGTCAGACACCAGATAAAAGTCCAAATTATTATTTTATTTGAACTGCACAGTGCACAAAGCACTCTCTTTTCCACAATACTCATAAATCACAATAATAATTCTCAATAAAACAATACAATAAACAATCCACCACTCCCAGACACGTTGCCACCCTTCCAACCAGCTCAGGTCAACGCTCTGGTGTTTTTCCCAGTTTTTTATAGTCCCTGACCTGGAAGTGTTTCCACTCCTTCAGTCCACGTGACTTCCTATCACTTCTGGGTCAGATCAAAAGTCCTCTTCTTCATCCCGGAAGTACGTTATTCCCTCTGTCGCCTTGACTGGCTTTGTACTATCTGCAGTGTAAGCCGACATTAAACAAAAGCTAAATGTATTCTGCCTAAGTGATTATTAATTACAGCCATATCAATGGGGAGGTATATCGCCGTTTAATTTATATCTATATAGATGTAGGTTAGTATCACACTACAACCAGTAACAAACCCATTCACAGGGAGCTTGCTGTGTCTGCTGAATACAGTCCTGTGCAGCCACCTGTGATGCCCCAACTTATCCATCAGACCCACTGCGTTGAATCCAAAAGGACAAATCCTAAAAAATCATAGGAAACATTTTAAGAACATTTATGTTATGTAGAATCCTCAGAGGGGCTGGCCATTCTTTTAATATTCGGAACCGTTGCAGATTTTCTTTTTGTTCTAAAACTTCTCTGCTTTTTCTTTTTTTTTATTAAATTTTATCTGACCTTATCAACAGATTCATCTTTACAGAGTTAAGTCCACGTGACTTCCTATCACTTCTGGGTCAGATCAAAAGTCCTCTTCTTCATCCCGGAAGTACGTCATTCCCTCTGTCTCCTTGACTAAGACGTACTTCCGGGTTATAGGTGAAACCAAAGTCTCTGTGCCTTCCTGCAGCATCCCCTGGATGTCCCCATGGTGTCCAGCAGGGCTGTGATGAAAAACTCCACTGTCCATGAGGCCCTGCTGGAACTCGGGGCACCTCTATGTTGCATGCAGGGCTCCACCTGGCGGTGGTATTGGCCGAGATGAAAGACCGGCCATATCCCACAATGGATAAATGAAAATTCTGTTCACGTTTTGTTACATCAGGGGTCTCATGTATAAACGGTGTGTATGCACAGAAATGTTGTGTAAGAGCATTTCCACGTTCAAATTGTGATGTATAAAACCTAAACTTGGCGTAAAGCCACGTACATTTCCACGGTACGTCATACCCTGTCACGCGCAAGTTCTCTGCTCGGTTTTGCAGACTGGTGGCACCCAGCATCAAAGCAGTGCTACTGTTCCTGTGTGGTTTATCTTTCTTTTTCAGGTCCATGTCCCTGACGCAGCTTTATAAATAGACTGAAATTAACTGCATACTGTTTACTAGCAAAATATCCACGCTTCGCAGCGGAGAAGTAGTGTGTTAAACAAGTTATGAAAAAGAAAAGGAAACATTTTAAAAATAACTTAACATGATGGTCAATGTAATTGTTGTGTCACTGTTATGAGTGTTGCTGTCATCAAGGATTTGATTATCATTATTTCTTTCAATCAGGTTCGTATTTGGAGGATGTGTTGTGTTCAAGTTACATTCCATTGTAAAGATAACAGGTTTCATTCATCGAAGTGTTCACTACCCAAATCGCTACTCATGAATCTAAGATGTTTAACAGGCATTCCTGGTATTAACTTGTGGATTTGCCTGCGAATATTTAGCGGCAGTGTGTCTATGATATCGATAACTTTGCATCTAGCTTTTGAGAGCTGAAACATTCATAAACATCAAAGTGTCCACTACTGTGAATCGTCACCTGTGAATCTAAGATGTTTAAGAGGCATTGGCGGTTCTCCAACGGTGTAAAATATTTGGCCATTTCGGCACACTTGAAAACGACAACCGAACAATTCAGCGGCAGCCATCAACTCACATGCAGAAGCATAGGTGAAGGGCTTAAGCATTTCACTCTTATAGTTGCCCCTGTGTAGTATAATTATCTCCTGTACTGTCATCAGTCCACACCTTGAACCAATACAATACATAAGACACAATGTTCCTCCGGATATCAAGATTGAGCCTGATATGGCCATGCAATATGTAACACAGAGAATGGAAAAGGCAGGCGGCATCTCCAGGCATGGAAACCACTCGGTAAGTGACAGTTCTTTGATCGATGGTGATCACCTCGATAGACATGTTAATGGGGGTACGGTTGGAACAATAAAGGAAATGGGTACCTGAACAGTAAACTATGTCTAAAATACCTACACAATAACTATAATCGTAATAAATAAACAATAAAACAGCAGAGAAGCCGTGGATTAAATAAAAAGGCTGCAGTTATCAGCTGGGAGACATGAATACTGTGGCAAAGAAAAGAAGGGAATGAAGAGATCGGAGCGACAGACGGCCTTATATGGGTAGGCAGTCAATTACGTGGGAGGTGTGGGGATGAGGGAACGCAATATAGGCAGGCAGCCAACTACGTGGGAGGTGTGGTGATGGGGGACGCAACGCCACCTCACACGGCGACTGAGCTGCAGGCTATGGACGTATATATGTACGTAAGTAGGATTCAGTTATGACCGTTACGCGTAGAATTTCAAAATGAAACCTGCTTAACTTTTGTAGTAACCTGTAAGGAATGAGCCTGCCAAATTTCAGCCTTCTACCTACACGGGAAGTTGGAGAATTAGTAATGAGTGAGTCAGTGAGTTAGTCAGTCAGTAAGGGCTTTGCCTTTTATTAGTATAGATTAATTTAATGCATCTGATTGTAATTAACCTGTAACAATATAATGGTCCACAGAATGGTCAAACTATTCCAAATATCATAACTGCTTTAACGTTGTTACTCTTGCTGCACCTTCTTCTTCTTTTTTCAGCTGCTTCCATTAGGGGTTCCCACAGCAGATCATCTTTTTCCATATTACTCTCACTGCACCACTCGGAGTGTTTGATCGGAAAGAGAATGATCGGTATACAGCATCAAGCACACGCTGCCTCAGCCATGCTTCCTATTTGAACTGCTTCTCACATGGCAAACGCTTCAAACCTTTCCTGTACGGACCTCTTGGTTCAGAAAGAGTTTAATCCCAAGAGCTCTAAATGCACTCAATCAGTCCATCAACTGCTCCTTGTAGAACTATTTGTACTTATAAGTACAATCACCTTACTGTAAACTTGCGATACAGTTATAATATTGCACAACCACTTAATAAATCGCATATTTACATATGATGACGATATCATTTTTAAGATGAAATGCAGCAAAATGTTTATTATATTATACAGATAAAACTTTAAATTCATTTAAATAATCTATATTGTTAATAATTAAAGGACACTGTGTTGCTACGCTAGCAAGGATCTGATGCTCCGCTCACGATTGTTCCTTCCTTGCACTGTATGATTCACTGGGACTGGCGTGAAGGATAAAATAATTAAACATGTACTACAAAGATATTTCCTTAAAAGTTTTCAAGAATCAACGTTATAAGCTTACAGATGGCTTAACGTCTATTACACAGTTGATTGTGTGGCGATCGGTTACTTGGAGAAAGAAAAGGAAGAACAAGAATTGGAGTTTAGTACAGTTGAAAGAGACAGTACTGAAGGGATGTGCAAACTGTGCATCTGCACAGGGCCGCCAAGCCAATATATATTGAATATAAAACAGAAAGAGAAAATAAAGACACAGGTAAAAACGCAGTGGCAAATTTCAGCAAAAGTTAAACACTTGTGTCATGAGCACGAGGCGGCTATGCAGTGTCCGCAACAGATGTGGCCATCCACCATGCATAAGATACCATATTGACATTGGCGGGCGAAGGGGCCACCGATTCTTTCTCTGCTCAGGGCCACCACAAGCCTAGAGCTGCCCCTGAGTATTGCTGCAATAAATTATTTCATCGAAGGTTGCACACAATCACTGCGCTACCGTGAAATCCACATGTTTAATAACGTGCTTTAACTTCTATCATCATGAAAATGATATCACGTATACATCTCAGTATTTTAGTTATTCAGAGACCTGTAATATCACGAATGTAATGGATTCCATGTCCTGTCGGAAGAAGAGAGCCGGTTTAAGAAGCACGTAGTGATTCACACACATACTGTAGAGCACATAGAAGAACACATACAAAACAAAGCATTTAACATGCTACTTTAATTAAGATGTTAGTTAAAAAACTGGTTAATTAAACGATTTTAAGATGAAGTTTATAATGTTTTACTTTAATGACAAAATAAACTACGTGATTAAAGTGGAAATTTCGAGATTGAAGTTGACATTTTGTGCTTTTTCCCCACTGTGTGCATTTTTTTCTCTGTACCCTAATAAGCTTTCATATGACACTCAGATGGTGGGCTAGACTTGCCTTTTCACGGCGACTTTGATATCTGACAACTTCTTTTTTATTTCCGGCACTGTGCGACTTTGTGAGCTTGAGCTTTCAAGTTTCTCCGACACAATATGTCAGTCAATCAGCTTCCTTTTGTTGATTATACCATGGTTTAAATCAACAAATAGTATGTTTTTCCTTTGCCTCCACTTGGTATTCGCTGAAATTCTTATATTCTCCCCCGTGCTTTTGCCATTGTCTTTTCACAGAAGGCTGAGCTTAAGGGCTATTTGTATTGATTTGCATATTCAAAGAAGCATAATTCTGGGAGGAATTGGGGCGGGACTGCAGGCGCGTGCACATGCTTTACTTTTCACACTGACCGGGATTTATGTAGCGGAACAACATGGTCCTGCATCTGGATTTTTCTGTGCGTAAGCACATTTCGGCTTTTGTGCTTACATCGTGTTATAGTGCGAATTCTATGCACGGCGTTATGCATGATGCTCCCGGTCTTCAATTTTTTAATGTTTTAGTTATTGTGTAAAACAGTAAATTTTAATGTTGCTTTTCTAATCTAAATAAACACAAATTGATAGATTTTCTACAAAGGTCCAAAATGTAAAATAAAACTTGCAATAAGTACACCACTGATATTCATACAATCAACTGCCAGGACTTACAAAGCCATTTCATAATAAACAGTATACTGCTATTTTGGACAATATATTTAATTTTATTTCAAGACGCAGAAGAAAGAAGTCTGGTATATTTTGGTGTCCATCAAGTCAAGTGTCAAGAGGCTTTATTGACATACCATCCATACATAGTGTTGCATCTGAAGTATTACACATCTGAATGAAATAATGTTCCTCAGGACCACAGTGCTACAAATACATGAACTATACTATACTATACTATAATTTGAAATGGACAGCAGTAAATAAATAACGAATAAATAATAACAGTAAAACTAATAACAGAAAAACAACAGTAGTAAAAAGTGTAACAAATGTACTACATATAAATTCACTACTAGGGGCAGATGCAGAGTGCAGGAGGGGTAGAAGCTGTTGTAGTACCTGAAGGAGCTGGTTACAGTACCTTCTGCCAGATGGAAGTGGGACAAAGGGATCATTGGAAGGGTAGAAGTGGTCCTTCACAATGCTGTGAACTTTGCAGATACAAAGCTTTACAAAGATGTCTTCAATGGAGGGCAGTGAGGACACAACAGTCATTTCTGCAGTGTGTACTATTCATTGTAGCAGCTCGCAGTCAGGGGCTCTGTACTTTCCAAACCAGATTCAGCTGGTTACAACATTCTTGATGGTGCCCCTGTAGAAAGTAAGAATGTATTCGTGTTTATAAGACTCTAAATCAGACCAGCAAAGTAGAGTCATGATGCAATTTTCATATATTTCTAAAATTTTCAATAATGTTTTAGGCTTGCATTTAACTAAGACAAATGGTTCTCATAATTGCATCGATTGATGAAATTACACATGCTTATATGTCACACAGTAAATGAAAAAGACCTTCTGTTCACATCGGCCACAAGACAAAAAATGTAAATAAATTACAATTTATAAAATAAATATATGAAATGTATATTTAATTGAACAGCTTATGCCCACTGTGATGGCAAGTTTCTTGCAGATTCTGACAGTTCCAAATTTAGCCTCCAGTCATTATTATTATCTGTTATACTGGTAACCAATAAGCAATCCTGCACACATAAACAAGTATGACAGTGCATCCTAATTAACAGCATCAAAGCAGAATATTGTGCTTGCATATGAATGTTAAAATACGTAAATGATACGGTTAATCAAACCGGCAGTACAAATCAAATCATGAGAAGGCTTCACATAAAAAATGTATTCAGAATAAAATTATGTAACTGTGGGGGCAGCTGCACGAACTCAGCTTGATGACCATGTTTGGTAGTATAAGTTCCTTGGTCATGTAATTATTATTTTCTTATACAAATCAGTGTATACGTATTAAGAAATTTTACTTTAGAATTTTTGAGCAGAGAGTATGCTCAAGTTGCTTTGTCTTACAAACATTTTTGTTTATGAAAAATAAGCAAATATTGACATAACAGCTGAAAGTATGCAGAAAAGTATAGCCTACCAAAAATATATCTGAGTCAAGCTGTTGTTGTAACAGAGGAAAAATAGTCAGCTGTTGTTGATAAAACTGGTTTAGATTTCTGCCATTATAAATGCAAACATGGCTACAAAATAAAGGAACAAGTGGCCTATTTACATAATGACTGTGTTGGCTGATATGGCTATGTGACAGCGGGCATTTACAATGCATATAACACACTCATTTAGTCATCTGCACTATGTAAAAAATGACAAGAACCCTTAAAAGAAAGTAAAACTAACATCCAAGCCTTCCCCCTCTTTATTGCATGGACAGATATTCAGCCTATGCTAAACTGTGTTGTAAATCTTTTAAACGATATAATACAATAAATTTGGTTCCATTGAATCTCAGCTCTACTGTGTGAACTTTTTTGAAATCATATGTCATGAATGCCTGTAATAGGGTCGCCTTCCAGGCTCAGGGCGCTGCCGCTAACTTTGTTGCCTTCTCTGCCTCCACAGCTCTGATTAGATAGCCGGTATATTGAGTGGAACCAGACCAAAAGACGGAACTCTCTGCCAAGACAAGATCTGCTGAACTGAGTAGTAGTTTTCAGTTTAAAAAAAGGTTACAGCTGTGTTTAAGTTTTAAGTTCATGCATTTCTTTTTGTTACTTTTGTTAAAAGATTAAAATGGGATGACCCAGCTGGTGTCTCAACAATTCTTTTGAACCTAGGTTTTTCTGCCACTTGACAACACATAGTTATTCCTTTTTACCATCATTTTAAAGTTTTAGAAGAACGTTATATTGCTTATTTTCTATATAAATTTTATTTTCTGCAGAAATACGTTGACATTGTACTGAAAGCAAAATGGTCTCCATCACTTCATTATTCTTATAGTCCACTCACTTATGATTATAAGATTATGATTATTTCAGCTCAGTTAAATTTCTAGCTCATATTAAAGAACAATATTTCAGAAGTGTATGATCTAACTAACAGTAAATATGAGCAAATGTACAATTTCTAAAAAAAAAAAAAAAACTTTTGTATTTCTGTAAAGGATTATACCCCAGTTTCTCAACAATTAATGTTGAAAGATTCATTTACTTTTTTGGGGTGACACCTTTATACACGGTGACTTACCACCTTTGAAAGATACAATTATATACATTTCTTTAGGAGCAGAGGCAGGTGAAATGACTTGCTCGTGGTCACATACTGTAGGATAAGTATCAGGATTTGAACCCAACAGTGGCACAGCTAGGGGCAGGTGGAGGGGGTCTTCCGCCCCATGGTGCACATTTTGGGGGGCGGCATTATTGGCCAAAAAGCTCAGTACAATTTATGTGCAAGCAGCAGGGTTCGGAAAAATATTACTCATGAATGTAAAAAGTAAAATTCTTTGATTTTTATCTAAAATTGCGTCAAAAATAATTTTCAGACTGTCCTTCTGTGACCGCATCAGACACAACAGTTGAAATTTATGAGGCAATAACAAAAATAAACATAAACATTACACCAATAATAATTTCTAGGAAGAAACAACTGATTTACAAATTATAATTTCACTTCATTAACAATCCGAATGGGTTCTTGCTCTGCACATAAAACATCCCCACATATCACTTGTACGCTACACTGGTTCTAGTTTTCGCAGCGTAATTATATTATACTAATTATTAGAATATCAGTGAGTCTATACTATATTCTTGTCTAGTTGATGCTTATAAATAATTATATGTGAAAAATTATTGCTGTTTCTCTATATATGAATAAATCTATGCAAAATGTATCTTAATTTTTCTCTATACGTGTCATGGCGAAAAATTCGTCACCAGAAGGCTTTTTACCTGAAAATGAATGCTATTAGGACTTGGGATAGACAGACAGAGTTTTAAAGCTTTATTACAATAAAACAACACAAATAACAACACAGACTCAACCCAATACGGTCAAATTGAGCTTAGCCCTGAACACTGCAGCAATCAAAGTTTATATAACAATTTCTTGTCATTTTGACCTCGTTCAGTTAGCTCATTTTGCACCTGTCTATACTGTCTATTGTTCACTCTAGTTTCTGTTTTGCTTATTTTTGTTTGGTTCTTCAACTGGGCAGATATTTAGTCTTTCATGGTGTCACTTCTTTCTCTAGCCTTTCATGCTATGCTATAATGGTGGCCTAAAGCTAAGCTTTAATTAAAAAGAAATATGGTATATGCTTTCATTAAATCATTTGCTTGGCATGCTTGACGCCTTAATTTCTACACTAAAGTTAATTTCTAATATATTCTTTGATATTTATTGCTAATGTCTGAATATACTAGTGTTTCTTTCAAGCATTACATCAGTGTGACCTTGCTTACAGCAAAATCCCTTTGTTTCCTTTCTGCTGATTCACCAATCCAACTGGTTTCTTTACGTGCCTACCAGAGCCATTTTCTATCTGTGGTATTGTTCTTTTAGCTTCTCAGCCTTGAACACAGGTGTTCTTAATCTCCTTATCCTGTTCTAAGCTGGCTTCTTTTCCCATACTAGCAATCCTGCCTCAAGCTTGAAAAATAATGCAATATAACTGATTTTTTAGAAAACAATTTTCTTGACCTATCTTATTTTCTTAACATTCTAATTTATGCTTAATCTAATGTTTTAGAAGCTTTTAATTACGTATATGGCTCTTTATGTTAATTTTGCTATTTTATGCTAATATAAAAATTTTTCCTTCTACATACGTCATTTTAATTTTTTATTTAAATAGGTTAATATTTTCAGATATGTTGGAGGGCGGCAAATTGAAGCCCCAAGCAGCACGAGCTCTATCTACACCACTGGAACCCACAACCTCAGGGATTGAAATCCAAAGCCTTAACCACTACACTTAATTAACTAGCTCCTTCTCTCATCTTTTGAAGGCTCGTAAAAACATCAGCAAGAAGTGAGAACCACACACAAGTGAAGTAAAACCATGACCCCCAAAAAACATCCTTTTAAGAGGACTAAAGCTTTAATGAAAGTAAGGGATTAAAATATTGATGCAATGTGAAGCAATATAAATTACATTACGAAATAATGAGGGCAACCAAAATATCATGACAGAAAATGTGCAGGACTATTAATGCCCAATCTGCAGATGCAAATAAGAGCAGCACTAAAAAAATATGATGTAAAATTGAAAGGCTGAAATTGTTGACACTGAGGCAACTGCACAGGTAATGTCCAATAATGTCTGCACTGGTGACAGAAGTGGGAAAGTCCTGGGCTACCTTTATAATGAGTAATCTAGATATTCAAGCAAAGCCAAAGAGTGACATTAAATAACATAAAAGTAAACGCAACTAGTCATTGTAGTTGATAGCAGAAGAAAAATGGACAGACTTCAACAATGCTGCCACACATTTTCAGGAAAATATTGTAGAGCACCACCTGACTGATGCAAAGCCCCAATGCATCTTTTGCTGCTGCCACTGTCCACTTCCTCACAATTTTATATTTGCTGTAACAGATAATTTCCACATTTCAAGAAGGATATGCTTTTCTACAAACATACTTTTGAGGTCCATCATTTTAACCCTAATATTGATGCCATCAATAAGATCAATTTTATTTAGAAACTGAACAATTCCGTGAAAGCCTTCTTTGACGGTCTGCAACCCATAATGAATACTATTGTAAGATGTTGGATTCATTTAGCATTGGTTAAGGGTGCAGAAAGGGTACTTTTTGACAATAAATGGAGTCTGTTTTTATTTAGCTGGTTTAGTTTTTTTTTCTGTATTTTGTCTCCCACTCTCATTTGTATGTGGCCTATTTATATAGCCCTAGGCCTTTAGTAGGCTATAACAGTGGTACCTTAAAAATGGCAAAAAAGGAAAGCAAAATGATCTTTTGATAATTTATCATATTAAGTAAATAAAACTTGAATAGACTTATACTCTAAACTAAGGACATTTCAATCATGTAGGCTTCAGGCTTGTGGTCTTAAATTGAAGGTTCTCTTTTATCCCAAGTGTTTTTCTTCTGTCTACTTAAGTGTTATAATTTCAACAAACTGTTTTTTTTCTTGAGCTAGAAAAGCTTTTCCTGGTCTAAGAAAACACTGTTTCTGGGGTTCAGAGTATTTTTTTTCCATTATTATTTTTCTTTTATACATCTATTAAACAAAAGCTATTTATTACTGTCTTGCTTTTGTAATAAAATTTTTGTCATTTTGTGAGTTTGTTGCTTAGACATGATGATTAGTTGGCAGAGGATCTGTCTGGTTCCTGGGTACTTAGAAAACAATTTCCACATAGTCAAAAGAATCTTGCAGTTAGGAATGATTTTTGTTAAATATCCTCTTACTTTGAAATAAAGCTGCCTTGGTGAACAACATTACACTAAATACTCTGATCTCTGTCTCCTTGATAAAATCTATTTTAGTAGACCTGATACTAATCCATTAGTCATGGTAGCTTCAATTAGGTTTACATTTTTTTAGTGTTGGTTGAAGAAAGCAAGGTATATTAGTTGAGGAGGTAACCTTGGAAAAATTCTTTGTGATAAACTGCATGTTTTTTGAAAAAAAAGGTTAACTTACACCATTTGTGTCATAATCTGATCATCCTTTTATAATGTATTTACTTTGTTGTTAGTTTTGTTTACTTTTGGTTACGGCATTGGGTCCTGCGTTAGTTATTTCAAGTTGGCACAGAGAGCAGTCTTAGAAACTGCACACATTATGATAATTAAACAGTAGTATACAGGCGGTCAAGACAGAAACATATTAATGGATTCTGATTTAAACCATGTGTCTGTTTTCAATTTGAGCCATTTTGGCTTCAAGGTTTCTGAATCCTTGCTTTTGCTCTTGATTATGATTTTGGGTACAAATTGGATTTTGATTCGGTCTTTAGGTTCTTTGTTTTGATCTCCCGGTTATTACTTTAAATTTGGTTGCATTCCAATGCTACCATAACAGTGTGAAGAAGTTATATTAGATATTAAGGCATAATTGTATTACTAATTTACAGACTATCTGGTACATACTGGTCATCCAGGGCTTAGATTAGTGGTCTTTTATTTGACATAGCTGTAAATTACAATGATATAGTGTTGACGGGTAATTTTTAATATTCATGTTCAAGTGGAATCGGACACCTTTAACAATTGTTATACACACCTGCTATACTTGATAGGGTTTTTACCAGAAAAGCCCAACTAATTGCATAATCATACACTGAGCTGTATGCAGGTTTCGCAACTTCTTTCTTAGTTGTTGTGTCTTCATGTTTCTTGTGTATACATTTTATTTCAATAAAAATTGATCAGAAAAAAGCAAACAATGTATCTGAAAAATGTATAACTCCTCTAAATAAAATGATCACTGATCACTAATTAATTTCATCTGGCTTGCTCCTTCCAATGCCAATACCACTGCATTTAACATCAACAACAATGTGGCATATAGAGTGTAATTAAGATCATAATCTATGAATATTGTAAGAAACTCAGAAACATCATAGACAGAAGGTTTTAAATGGTATTGTAACATATGTGCGCCTGAGAGACAACGTCTGGGCTTGTCCACTTACAATTCCATCTCTCCTTCTCTCTGCTGGTTCGGAGGAATTACGGCCAACAACATATGATGTCACTTTTGGGTTTGGGGTGCCTGAACCCGCTCCTTCTGCCTCATTGACTTCAAATTTGGCCCCACAGCCATCTCTCTCCATTCTAGTCGGACACTCCCATCTGTTAAGATGTATTTTTTGCAAATTGCCTATTTTTTATGTACAACAATCTATGATGGTCACCTTTTGATGCACCAACTTTTCATCTTTGGCTTCTGTTTTTATTGAAGCATAAAAAGCTCTTTTTCTGCTCCATTCTCACTAGTTCTCCCAATTAACAAATGCTATGTACTGTTGAAAACAGCCGCTAATTTAACAAATGAGAATACTGCACTAACAAAATACTTACAAACATTAGCTGTATAGATTCTATGAACTTCTTTAATGATAAATATAATCTGTTTTCAATGACACCTCAGAAATTAAATATTGCAGTTTTGAAACCTTTGTGCACACCACCTTTGTTGATCTAACTTGATTAATAAACAGGAAATCATAAATTTTATTTTGAAAGCTACTACCTGTCCCTTAGATCTAGTTCCGACAAAGTACTGCAATGCTCAATCACTGTTCTGACAGAACCCATTATTACATTGATCAAAATATTGTTATTTACTGTGTGGGAGATGGCCGGCTGTTCATCCTGGCAAATACCCCCAGGCCGCCACATGGAGCCCTCCCTGTAGCATGGAAGCGCCCCAAAGACCAGCAGGGAATCCTGGACAATGGAATTTCTATTCCAAACCCTGCTGGATACCGTGGAACCAAAGGACGCTGCAAGGAGGCTTAAGGACTTGCATGTGCACTATAACCCGGAAGTACATCTTAGTCACAGCGATAGAGGAAATGATGTGCTTCCAGGATGAAGAAGGAGAGTTTTATCCGACCATGAAGTGCTAAGACATCACGTGGACAGTGGTTCAGGAGTACTTCCGGGTCATGGACTATAAAAGACTATGAGAAACCCAGATGAGTGAGCTGAGCTGGATGGAAGGGTGGCAATGCGTTTGGGAGAGGAGGATTGTGTATTGATTATTGATTTGATTGTGTTTACGAATATAGTAGAGTGGAGAGTGCTTGGATCACGTTATTATAATAAAAACATTAATAATTGGACTTTTACCTGGTGTTTGGCGTGGTACCTGAGGGTTCAAGGGAGCAATAGCCCTGTTACAACTGTCATAGTTCCCATTGCACTGAAAGTGTCAGTTGCCAAACTATTTTTGACAAATCAGAGCGAGATCCACACATGCTTAATGATTAATAACTAATTTCAAAAATACATTTTCTTTCTAAAATGCTTAAAAAGTACTCACTGGGTAGCTTCAATCTCACCTTACACATTACAACTTACCTGAGAAGTTCCAGCCAGGTTTTCACACTGGTCACAGTGCAGAAACACTAACTTTTGTTGTAAATGAGATTGTAATATTTTGTGAAGAAATAAATGCTGCTATAGTTATGCTGTCAGATTAAAAAACAGCCTTTCACACCATTGACCACTCTATTCTGTTACATAGGCTTAAATGTTATGTTGGGCTGACTTGTACTGTCCTTGTCTCATTACACAATGACAATAAAGAGCTTGAACCTGAACTTGAATTTACCTAAATCACATTCCAGAAATATAATAACAGCAGTCCATCTTTATCTTCAGAAGTTAGATATGATGTTCCACAGGGCTCAGTGCTTAGTCATTTCTACACATATACAAGTACCAACACTTTGAACACGGGGTACGCATAAACTCATATCTCATTCAGCCTGTCAAAACACGACATACAAGAAAACTTCTGTTTTACTACACAGCCACTATAGACGCAGCTAGCTTGCTGGGGCTCTTTGCTGCCATGTCTCAGTTACCTACTATGGTTCTGCCATCTAGTGGATATCCATAGAATTTTTTTTTGGTGGCAACAGCTTGTGGAAAATCTATCTACTGTATAATGAAACACCAAGTTCTTTCTGTGTGCCCAGTCCTTCAGAAAAATGTCATTGGTCAGTTTGGCTTTGATGATGCAATGAAAGAGGAAATGTGAGGTGTACAAGGAGGAATAAAGACACACACTAAGAGAGTTGCCTTTAAAGATGTAAAGTATAAAACCCGACTGGTGAGAAATGCACCTCAAAAATAATGACAGTCTAAGAAGCAGGTTTTGTGGGAACACGGTCAAGAAAGAGAGTGGTGGTAATCAGAGTTTCAGACACATTCAAATACAAAGAAAAGGTGATGAAAGTACATGTAGAGATGGCAAATATTTTTTAATTAAATATCTTTCACATAGGAAAGACAGCAGAAATGCATGGGAGACATGGAATCTAAGGATGTATCAAAGGATGAAAGGGTTCTGTCTTTTTATTGGACTGCACAGAACAGCCTTACATAATACCGTAACAGGCTGGGGTGGATCTTCCATCAGGGTGTTCTGTGTGTGCACCCAGGGGCCCCTGGTGTCAGAGTGCCTCACCTTCTCATCACCTCCACTTATGTAAATGGTGTGTGTCCTCTCTGTCATCCTCTGAAATCACCAAGGGGGACTCGCAACACCCCATGCACATGGAAGAGATTAGTACATGCGGTGAATTTTTAGAAGTAAGTTCGACTCACTTGTTAAAAGTTTAATTCATTAAGTTATGCAGGGTCTTATGGGGGTCTTAATCAGGCCTCGCCTAGGAGGCAGTGGGCATCCAATTGGCCTAGGTCTTCAAAGCCATGATCATGTCTGACTGTGCCTATGACTTTCTAATGTAACTGGACCTTTCTTTCCTCTGTTTTGAACTGGACATATCTGGAAAAGATATTAATGGGCATACTGTATATTATAAGGATTAATTTATTTGAAGCAATTTGAAATTGTTTGTTTTACTGTATGTTTAACCTAATCTATAATTTCATAAACCTTTTACTCCACACTTAAGACACTGCTCAGAGAAATATGCTATGCAAAAAAAAAAACAGTAAAAGAAATTAAGACTGTTGCATCATTAGCTGCAACTCCAGCTGAAATAAACCTGGTAAAATATTGTATAAATGTACTATAAATTAACTTAAGGTGTATTTTATTTAAAAGTAGCCTTTTCCTGCAGCTCTGCCTGTGTAGTAGTGAAACAGGACAAACTTTAAAAATCAATAAACAAAAAGGTATCACTAGCTAAGCGGAGGCAAGTTACGCTCCAAAACACAAAGGTAGACCAACTCCCCACTCCTGAAGTTACGCTTCCCCCTACCCTTGGCCCGCAGACTCTGTCTCGGATTAGCGCAAATATATCGCTCTTGCAAGCAAACTATGATTCTTATTGTGATGAAGTTGCAAAATCAACCGGAATGTTCAAGCAAATTCTAGTAAAAAATCCTATCTAAATCCGTTAAGTAGTTCTCTCATTCACTAACTAAGAGATGCCCAGATACTGATGCGTGGGCACATGAGTGAGGAGGGCCCTGCTCCCTTCTCCTCGGGCCGCTGTGTCTCTCTTGGTTTCGTGCAAATAAATCAGTACTGCAAGCGAACTATGATATTTAGTGCGATGAGAGACGTCGCAAAATCAACCGGAATGTTCAAGAAAATGACTGAAAAAAATCCAATCTAAATCCATTAAGTCGTTCTCTCGTGATAAGTGGACAGACAGACAGACATCGGATTTTATATATATAGAGATGTGTCCATTATTTGCAGGATAAAATTAGATGGATTCCACAAATTCAGTATAATATGAAGGTTTGCAAAAATAAGAATTGGCCATTATTGTCAATATGCATAACAGAAAATTTATTTCACACATTTATAGATGAGGATTTACTGAACACATAATCATATAATAAGCCCCCAGCAAAAATAAAGATACTAATTTAGAATTTCTTTGTATAGTAATCAGATTCACTGCATACAAAATAAATAGAAAATGTTAAGGCGCAGCTTCTTATATTAGGTTAAAAGATCTGCTATTCCCCAAGTACGTGTAAAATCAAGGATGACAAACTTGTCTCCTGTTTTCTATTTATGCACCAAGTTTTCTCTCTAAGTGTGTCTCTGCTGCCACAATGATTTATTTTCTGTTCATCAAGAAGAGTTTGCCTGATTACTGTAGGTTTATTTGTCATCTAACCTACTCTTGTTACTCCACTGCTTTCTTCAGAGATTAAATGATTACAGAACGAGTTACAGTCTCAACAATAAAGCAATGAACTGTATAAATGAAAAAACAGCTACATCTTTACATTAAAATAATGTAAAGTTCAATAATATTCAGTTATTCATTTTCTAATTGTTAAAAGGCAAAAAGAATGAAATGTCACAGCAGACATTGCAAAATAATTTAATGCTTTTCTCATTAAGAGAAAAAAAACTTGATGGCTACACGTTTAAGGGTTTTACTCAATCCAGTGACATTGTAAAAAATAATATACTAAATAGTATTCTAATACGCAAATAGAGATACATGCAAAAACATAATTAGCCTTCCTTTTTTTATAAAAAGTTGTAACAATAAATTTCACTCTCTGTTGATTATAACACTTTGTACCAGATTGATCTTCTCATCTGGAGAGCTGCATTTACAATGATTAGCTAATTTAATTGAAATGTTATGTATTAGTATATAATTGCTGTTGATTTTTAATTATTATGCTTTGCAGCTTTTTTAATTTATAACATTTCACCAAAAAATGCAGTGGCCTTTATATCTGAGAATTCATCAAGTATTATTTATAGTGCCATTATTTGTTACAATTCCGTATTTTAAAATTTAATAAAGCCTTTTCCATGATTGTGACTTTAGTGCAGGGAGTCCTAAAAAGCCATGTGTGACTGTCCCGTGGAGTCACTACCCACTAGTTGGAGGATGACGACTGGGTGCAATTGTTGCCGGGTGACAGGCAGGAATAGGACGAATCCAGGGAATAGAAATTGACCCTTGGGGCATGGAACAAACAGTATCTTGGGGGAAGACACCAGAGCTTAAGCAAAAGGTTGAAAAATATAAGGAAAAAAATAGTCAGACATACTTCTATGCTCAGCTTTAATTATGGAGAGGGCTTTCTCAATCAAGGGTGGTCTCTCTTTTTAATTATGAATCTGTAGGGATACTCACAAGTTCCCAGCTTAATCATTGACAAAGAGCTTCATTTTGTTCCAGCGAACAAGAGTGGTTGTCTCAATGTAAGGAAAAGTGTGACTACTTTTTGCATATACAGTATGTACCATAAACTAATTAGAATATTTGACTTTTTTAGAGGCATCAGATTTGGTGCTTAAAAGAGTACTGTCTAATGACTTTGCACTCCTAAACAGAGAGATACATGGAATAGTGTAATCAGGAAGAATAACTTGCCTGATTTGGAGCCAACTGGTGTATTCTCATTCAATTTTCTGTACTAGGCATGGATTTACCAGAAGTATATGTGGTATCAGGGTCAAAGGTAACTGATCAACTGATTGCAGGCTAAATTCTGTCATATCCAAATGAAAAGAAGTTTTCTAAACTTTACGGTTTTGCTAATGAAGAGAGCATGTACTCCTTGCTAATATCATCCTTAATGGTGTATTGTACTGAAAATTGGGTGCTGTGTGTGCTTGTGTGTGAAACATGAATGATATACAGTGCTTGCTCGTAAAACCGGTTTTGGTTTTCAAGACGGTGCTCTTTACAGCTTTTTAACCCTTATAAGGCTTTTTTCAAATGCCTGTTTAAATGGTGTGTTTATGCATATTGGACGCACGAGCAGGTGTGCGGCAGGCGTAGTGCCATTTAGTTCAGTAGTAGAGCAGTAATAAAATATTTAACCGGCTTTACATTTGTTAATAGTAAATAGTTGAGTTAGTTACTTAGTAAGGAAGAAAGTAAAGGAATGTGCTACTTAAGTTATGTGCATTGAGTGCAAAGTGACAAGGATTAGTACTTGGAGGAAGGTAAGAGTAAAGAACACACTTAAGAAAGTTGCATTAAAGCAGTTTTTGTATTGCAAGTGGTGAGGAGTTAGAAAGGAAGGAAACGAACAGAGACATTTTCTTACAGAAATACAAAAAAGAAAAGACAATTGTAACACTGATTAAAACTGCATGAACACTAATTGTTCTGTTATATATCCAAAAATCACACAAGGAATGCCTCGATGAGCTTTAACAGGCCCTGTTTTTTGACAGCCCCCTGTTTTGTCTCTCTAGGACTATAAAAAACTCCTAAAAACCAAGTAGGAAAAAATGCAAGAAAGCTTGGGAACAGCAAGTCAGAGAGAGATTCCTTCCAGGTAGGTTGGGCATGCAATGGATGTCATCCTCTCCTTAGAGGTAGATATCATTGCCACCTAAGAAATACAATAGTATAAAATACTTTCTTCTTGCACAGTGCTCCTCACCAAGTGCAGGCAAAGAGCACAGCGACAACTCTCAAGACAAAATGCAAGAATAGATTATACCATTCACTAAATACAGGACTATCACATATGAGGATAAAATACATCAAAAACAAAGTAGAAACTAACATCACATTTGTAGTGCCCTTTGAGCATAGTCCACTTAGACTTAATTTCTTTAATCCTCCATGAGATGTAGGAGAAGCTCTTCTGAGGATGACATTTTGAGTCATTCTGAACAGAGGCTAGTCATTCACGGAAGACCTTCATGACTTGTTTTTTCTTTACAAATCTGTCCAATGGCACACTATCTCTCTGAGACAGCTTACTTCCAAATCAACTGACATTAGAACACTAAAACAGTTATGATGAGCAATGTCTGTCCATTATCTATTTGCGGTAACACAGCCAGATTGTAAAAAAAAAGTCAGAGACAAGCCAGAGACAGTCAGAGTCCTGGAGACCTTAGCCAACAAGCCTCTTCCTCCTGTCATAAAAAATAAGCAACAGACAGAAAAGCGTTTGGCGATAGCCACAGTGTAGACTGAAAAATCAGCAAAATAAAAGAAACACGTCTTTATAGAAATATTGATAACAAGCTGAATCTGTGCTATAAATAGGGTGGGTAAGAGGAAGAAGTGGAATCAGAGTGGCCGGAACAGGAACTGATGTGGCAGGAAGATGGATTCTGGTTACTGGAAATGACGTCATCAGGGGAGGCCAGAAGTAATGTCAACAGTGGGTGGACTGATAGTGATGTCATTGGGAGGCAGAGTCTTCGGCTAACCTTCAGAGGAATAAGAGCAAAAAGGGTCAGGTGAGGGCGCCAACCCCCAGTCTGGCTGACAAATAACACAATTTGAGCCTTTGAACTGTCCCCCATGCACATGTGCGTAACACACCCTTACTAGTGACAATCTATAGCTTCAGTGCTGGGCCAGCTAATCTGATGAAAGGATCTTTCTACCTGATGATTGTTGTGCTCCCTTACCTGAAAAGGTTTTTTCCATAGGCAAGCAAACAATTTGGCAGTAGAGCAGTGGCACCAAAGAATACCAATAAGAGAAACAGAATAGGTGAAGGGTAGTAACAGTTTATAAATATAGTATTACTTATATTTTACTACTAATAACTAACAAAAGAGATGCAGTATTCACAGCTAATCAGCATCTCTAGTCAGAGCATACTAAACAGAAGTAGTGAGTCTTTAGCCTGGATTTAAATGCTGAGACAGAAAAGGCCCTATTATAGTAACAGGAAGGCTATTCCACCTATAACTGAAAGCTTGACCTCACACTAATATTTTGTTAATCATTGGAATCAGAAGTAGCCTGGTATTTTGAGATCTTAATATATGCTCCAGTTTGTATATGACAATACGCTCAGATAAATAAGCAGGACCTTGGGGGGATTGGTCTCGTCCGATGCGAGAGATGGACGTCTGAAGTGGAGCTCCGCTAGCAGTGGTGCTATTTTTCATATTATTTGCTTATTATTCTGAGATATCCTGTATTTATTCAACCCGAGAGGGACCGCTACAGTATATGTAAACACATATAAACATGGCCAACAAGAAGGGGGTCCGAAAGAATCGAAGACTAAAGCTACATCCAAGCTGCGATCAGCAAGCCCTAGTTCGAGATACGGCCTCTCAGAGACAGACCTGGATCAGATGGGCGAAAGTACAGACTCCTCGGGACCACGGTCCGCTACATCGTCGCCTGCTGAGAGCGAAAAGGGGAGCGAAGGTGCGATCGTGAGTGCAGATGTGGATAGCTCGCCGATTGGAGAGGATTACCTGAAACTGGAAAAGGCGGGAGGTCCGCGGCTTCAGTTACGCAATCACGCGGGACTGGAGCAGCGGGACACCGCTTCAGCAGAGTCTGCTGCTTCATCTACGGTACAAGAAGGCACATTTGAGCTATCTGAACTGAAAGTGTTGCTCGCTGACCTCAGGCAAGATATAAAGAAAAGCGAGAAGGCTAATGAGAAAGCAACGGCAAAGGCACATGAGAGACTGAAACAGGAGATGAAACAGGCCAATGAATGTCTGCGACAGGAAATCCAACAGGCAAATGAAAGGCTTCGTCAAGAGGTACAGCTTGAACTTCGACAGGTGCTGGGTAAAATTGAAGAGCGCATTGAGAAAAACTCGGCTAAACTGAGCACGCTTGCTGATCGATTGGAGCATCTTAGTGAGACATTCACGAATCGGATCGAAATAGCGAACATCTAGCTGCCAGTGCCGAGGAAAGAGCAGTAAATGTCAGTTGAATGTAAAAACTCGGAGAAAAACTTGGAGACAGACTGGCTGCTTTAGAAGATGGGAATAGAAGGTATAATGTCAGAATTGAAGGCTTGCGGAGAATCGAAAAGTTTAAACCGGTGAAATTCGCAACTGAACTTTTTTCTAAAATAATCGGGGGCGACTTTAAAGCAGAATCTGAGATAGCAGCGGCTTACAGCGTCTGGATCAAACACCGTCAGACCCGACCAAGATCTTTTATAGTCCGTTTTGAGCGATTATCATTTAAGTTAGAGGTGATGGAACTCCTCAGGAAAAAAAAGGAAGATATTATATATGAAGATTGCCAAATTCGCGTCTTCCCTGACTTCTCTCCAGCAACAGCTATCAAACGCCGCCTTCTATAATATTAAACAGCGGCTACGGCAAGCCAATGTCAAATCGGCCTCCTGTATCCGGCAAAACTGAAAGTGGAATGGCAGGGCATTTCTATGTTTTCGCTAGCAAGGAGGAGGCAGAAAATGAGTTAAGAAAGCTGATCCGGGACTATTCTGATACATAATTGTGAGTCATGGCGGTAAATGATAAAGCTAGGATTAATAATCTACTGTCTGATCTATTTGTTTTTAAAATACGGGTTTTTTATCAGCATATATTCTCATATTCTTATATTATTATTACTTACTTATTACTTATCATTACTTAGTATTACTAGGGCTAAATGTTTGTGTTTTATTGTGCTTAATTACGTTTTCCTCCTCTTTTTTTTTTTTCTTTTCTAATTATTTCATGTGTACCCTAAATGAGACTGTTCAATATCATACCCTTGGTTTGCTGTTATTGCTATTACTGCATTAAGACTTGTTATGCTTGTTTTGGACACATCTTTAACACCATCACCTGGGTTTATTATCTGGGGATATCATCTTAATGCACTAAAATTGATGAAGATTATATGTATGTATGTATGTATATATATATATATGTATATGTGTATATGTATATATATATATATATATATTAAGTGCAAAATTCTTTTCTTTTTTTTTTTCTTTTTCCTCTTTTAAAGACTATATTGGTAACAGATATCTCTATCTTTTAACCTTAAAGCGCCACTGCATGGGGGCTTGATGTGCTTTGGGCGTGCTCTGTCTCTGGGTATGTCAGAGGACTGGGACTGCATGAAGTGGGTTTTAGCCTCACCTGGGGAGGCAAAAAGGGAGGGTGGGGGTTAAGGGGAAGAGAAAGAGAGCAGGCTTGATCTATATCTAATCTATCATCTCAATCTTTATAATTATAACTATCAACGTAATAATAAGCTGCATGGCAACAACTCTTGGGGGAATAGGAAATTAAGACCTAAACTATTTCACTTCCAGTTAAGACTATAATATGACACCAAAAACTCAGAATCAGTGTCTCCATGATGGGACAGTTAACTTAAGCTGGAATGTTAAAGGCCTGAATCACGAATTAAAGAGAAAGAAAGTACTTTCTCACCTAACAGGTCTAAATGCTAAAATAGTATTTTTACAGGAAACCCACTTACTAAGTAAGGATCAGTTCCGGCTGCAAAAGACTGGACTGGCCAAATGTTCCATTCTAGTTTTACAAAGAAAACTAGAGGGGTGGGAATTCTCATACATAGAACAGTACCATTTGTAGCATCAGATGTAGTATTGGATCCTGAAGGGAGATATGTGATGGTCATGGGAGACTTATCTAACTGTAAAATGATTTTGATAAATGTTTATGCACCTAATGTTGATGATAAGGAATTTATACAAAATTTATTTGCATCCATTCCCAATCTGAACACTCATAAACTTATAATGGCTGGGGACTTTAATTGTGTTCTAAATCCACTTTTAGATAAGACTTCCTCCACAGGGGAACGCAACTAACACCGCAAAGATAATTACAAAGTTTATAACTGATCACAACTTATCAGATCCCTGGAGGTTTTAAACCCAAATTCAAGAACATATTCTTTCTACTCACCAGTACATCATTGCTACTCAAGGATTGATTACTTCTTTATAGATAATAACTTCTTGCCTAAGATTAAATCTTGTAAATACGATGCTATTGTTATTTCAGACCATGCTCCGATGATCTTGGAGCTGAAATTACTAAGCCCCATACACTCACCCGCAGATGGCGTCTCAATCCGCTTCTATTAGCTGACGAGAATTGTACTGAATTTATATCCAAACAAATTGAATTCTTTCTAGAGACAAATACATCCCCTGAGATCTCTGCAGGAACACTCTGGGAAACTCTTAAGGCCTTCTTAAGAGGACAGATTATCTCATATCTTTCCCACAGAAATAAATCCGAAGCGAAGAAAGTAGCAGAGATAAAAGCGAAATTACTAAAATAGATGAAGAACATGCCAGACTACCAAGCGAGACTCTACATAAGAGGAGGCAGGCTCTACATTCAGAATTAAACCTCTTGACAACTAAAGAAACCGAACAACTAATTTACAAATCCAGACATCATTATTATGAACATGGAGAAAGCTAATAAGCTTTTAGCGCAACAAATTCACAAGCAAGAAGTGCATAGCAATCTCGTAATTACTAACACGAATGGAGATAAAATCATCGAACACAAAAATATAATGTGCACTTTTAGAGACTACTATAAATCCCTATATACTACTGAGTTTAAAGAAGACAATATACAATCTAATGCATTTCTGGATAAATTACAGATACCACAAATTGACGCTATTAGTGTGGAGGAGCTCGATAAACCTCTGTCATTATCAGAATTACTGGATGCTATAAAGTCACTCCAAGGTGGAAAAGCAGCAGGCCCTGATGGCTACCCTGCAGAGTTTTACAAGAAATTCTCCGCTCAGCTAGCTCCCTCCTATTAGCAACATTTACAGAAGCCAGAGATAACCAATCTCTTCCACAAACCTTCGCCAAGCACTAATCACTGTCTTTCCAAAACAAAATAAGGACTTATTACAATGTGCATCATACAGACCAATTTCACTTCTGAATAACGACGTTAAAATACTCTCTAAAATCATAGCTAGAAGGATGGAGAAAGTGCTCCCTCAATAATATCACAAGACCAAACTGGATTTATTAGGGGCCGACACTTATCTTCAAATCTTGACTCCTGTTTAATGTAATATACTCACCAACTAAATCAAACACCCCAGAAATATTATTATCATTGGATGCAGAAAAAGCATTCGACATGATTGAATGGAAATACCTTTTACTATTTTGGAGAAGTTTGGGTTTGGCCCGAACATTTGTGCATGGATTAAATTACTGTATACTAACCCAGAAGCTTCAGTTTGCATCAATAACATTTGCTCAGACTACTTTAAACTAGAACGTGGCACAAGACAAGGATGCCCTTTGTCACCACTGCTGTTTGCAATTGCCATTGAACCACTGGCAATACATTGTCGAAATACTGATCAGATAAAGGGGATTAGCAGAGAAGGACTGGAACAGAAAATCTCATTATATGCAGATGACATGGTACTGTATATATCGGACCCAGAAAATTCTGTGCCTGCAGTCTTAGCAGCACTCACAGAATTTCAAAAGCTCTCTGGTCTCAGAATTAATCTGAATAAAAGTGTACTCTTTCCGTGAATTCGCAAGCATATAATATTAGATTAGACACCCTTCCTTTTATCATTGCAGAACAGTTTAAATACCTCGGGTAAACATCACAAGTAAACATAAAGCTCTTTATCAAAAAATTTCGTCGTCTGTATGGAAAAAATTAAACAAGACTTGCATAGATGGTCAACCCTTCATCTCACACTAGCTGGAAGAATTAACACTGTTAAGATGAATATTCTTCCTAAGCTCCTTTTTATTTCAAAACATACCAATATACATTAATAAATCGTTCTTTAAGCAATTAGATTCAACAATAACCTCATTTATTTGGAATTCTAAACATCCACGCATCAAAAGAGCGACCCTACAAAGACAAAAGGCAGAAGGCGGCATGGCTCTACCTAACTTCCAGTTTTATTACTGGGCGCAAATATACAGTCGATAAGAACCTGGACACAAATAGAAGAACATACACAGGCATGGACCGCAATAGAAGTAAAATCCTGCAGTACTTCTTTGTATTCCTTGCTTTGTGCTCCAATAAACACACGTTATCGGCAATACACTAATAACCCAATTGTGCTCCACTCACTTAGAATCTGGAACCAATGTAGAAAGCATTTTAAGACGGAGAAGCTTCTTTCTGTGGCACCCTGCAAAAGAACCACCTCTTTCAACCCTCACAAACATATGCAGTTTTAATATCTGGAAAAATTTGGAATTAACTTGCTTAGAGACCTTTATATAGACAACGTCTTTGCATCCTATGAACAATTACGTTCCAAATTTAACATTCCAGCTACAAATTTCTTTCACTATCTTCAAATCAGGAACTTTGTTAAACAGAACCTTCCAGATTTTCCTCATCTTGCACCCTCATCCACGCTGGAAAAATTATTGCTCAATTTCAAGGAGTTAGACTCCATCTCTACAATATATAAAATCCTTTTACAATCCCTTCCTTTCAAAGATCCAAGAGGACACTGGGAAAATGACCTCTCAATTAATATATCAGAAAAGGAGTGGAAAGTAGCAATGCAGAGAATTCACTCAAGCTCCATATGCAAAGCATACAATTATACAACTCAAAATTATATATCGAGCACATCTGTCTCGACTAAAACTCTCAAAAATGTTTCCAGGGCATGATCCAACCTGCGAACGTTGCAACCAAGCCCCAGCCTCACTAGGTCACATGTTCTGGGCCTGCTCCAAATTAACATTATTCTGGACAAAAATTTTTAATTACCTCTCAGACAGTCTTGGACTCACAATCCCTCCTAACCCATTAACAGCTGTGTTTGGGGTTCTTCCAGAGGGTCTTAAAGTGGAGAAAGACAAACAAACTGTGATTGCATTCACTACACTGTTGGCACGCAGACTTATTCTGATAAACTGGAAGAACCCAAACTCTCCTCTTTTAAGTCAGTGGGAAACTGATGTGTTATATTATTTAAAATTGGAAAAAATCAAATACTCAGTTAGAGGATCTGTGCAGACTTTTTTCAAAACATGGCAGGATCTAATCAGTAATATTTTGAAATGATTTTATAAAGCACAGAGAATTTGTTGATTTAGGTATTTTTAAAAGCCTTAAATTTTACACCGTTTGGCTTGCTCTCTCTCTCAAGGGTGGGGATCGATCTGTTCTTAGCATAATTCTTTTTTTTTTGTAAAAACTTGATTGCTATGTATTGATTGTAATAAAATTAATAAATAAATAAAAAAAAAAAAAATAAGCAGGACCTTGGCCATTGAAGGCGTTATATGATAAAAGGAGGATTTTGAATTCTCCTCTAAACTTACCTGGGAGGCAGTGTAAGGAGTTAAGAATGGAATTTATGTGTCTGTACTTTTTTTAATAAGTCTTGCAGCAGCCCTTAAAATAAACCAAAAGTTGTATTAAGAACAATTTCATCAGCTAGTGAACACAGCTTTTCTGTAGTCAATGTTACTAGAAATAAATGTATTAATTAATTTCTCAGTATCTTGCATATTTAAAAACCACCTTAATTTTCCAACATTAATATGTACTTTAAAATACATTATAGTGTCAAAGATAATACCTAGATTGCATGCTGATTCAGTAAAACCACCTGTGACTCCAAATAATGACAAAAAATTATTGCAATCAGCATCGTTACCTACAAAATTTTACATTTCTGTTTAATCTGTGTTCAAAGAAAATTAGCTCTCACCAATCCAGTCCCTGACACATCTAATTAAGGAAAGCATTGTAAAAATGTAATTGGGTGTCATCTGTGTATGAGCGAAAATTAAATTTTATGTTTTATAATGATTGTTCCCAACGGAAGCATGTAAATTGAAAACAATAAAGTTCCCAATACTAAGGCCTTCGGGACAACAATTTTAAATTTTGTGTAAAATGTTGGAGTTATGTCAGCACTGTACATACTGGAATCAACTAAGAACTAAAAATAATAAAAATGAGTCAGGCAAGCACAATGCATGTGAACATAATGTCACAATATTCCACCATGTGTATTGAAATAGAATGGTCAATAGCGTAAAATCCATCCATCCATTTTCTAACCTGCTGAATCTGAATACAGGGTCACGGGGGTCTGCTGGAGCCAATCCCAGCCAACACAGGGCACAAGGCAGGAACCAATCCTGGGCAGGGTGCCAACCCACCACAGGACACACACAAACACCAAGCACACACTAGGGCCAATTTAGAATCGCCAATCCACCTAACCTGCATGTCTTTGGATTGAGGGAGGAAACCCACGCAGACACGGGGAGAACATGCAAACTCCACGCAGGGAGGACCCGGGAAGCGAACCCAGGTCTCCTAACTGCGAGGCAGCAGCGCTACCACTGCGCCACCGTGCCGCCCAATAGTGTAAAATGCTCTGCTGAAATCTAACAGCATGATAACAGTGGAATTTCCTTCCTGACACTTTTTTTGTATCAACAATTATACCTTTCAATAATGAGCTATTGATAATGCTAAGAATGGGTGCTGCCAGACATCTGTCGAGCTCCTTACTAGTTTTGTTGGCACTGTGTCTAAGAAGCAAGTAGTAGATTTCATTTTAGAAATTAAACTTAACACTTCCTGTTCTATTACAAGATTAAATTTTCTAAAGTGGTGTTTGCAAGGAAGAGACATGGTTTGCCAAGCTAATATTAGGTTTGCAATGTGATGCTGAAATCCAGTATCTTTATTTTTGATTTTCTTATTTAAGAAGTTCATAATGTCTGTCCTGCTAATGTATGTTGGAATTTTGCACTGTACTTCTGAATTCCCATTTTTTAGATTGTTATAAACAGTACATGAGTATTATTATTGTTGTTATCTAATATTTTAGAATAGTAGTCTTTAAAGATAACTTTTTTCATGTTTTTTAACACTCTCTGTCCATGCAGTTTGAAAGACCTTTAGCTTTGTTGCTCTCCATCTACGCTTCAGATTTTGACACTCTAATTTAAGAGCTCGAGTGCTATCATTAAACCAGGGTGATTTTCTGTGCATTTTTATCATTTTTTTTTAAGTGGAGGTACTACATCCAGAGCCTCTCTCTTAGGGTCACATTATAATTTCATGTTAGCTGATCTAAATTGTTTTCAACAATTACACATGACCTATTCAAAATATTTACCTATTTTGAAGCATCCTACTGCGGTTAACAGATAAGTAAAACATATCCTAAAAACATCAGTTTCCACATCAGTGTTTACACTGAAATCCCCCATCAACTCTACACAATCACAATGTATATCTAAATCAGATGAAATGCTGCCAAATTCAGTCATGAACAATGAATGTGGCTCTGGTGGTCTGTAGACTAGCACTACAGTTTGTTTAATATTTAAAATGAGGATCTGAAAGCATGCAAATTATGCTATATTTGTAGAAACAGTTTGCAATTTGTTACAGTGAAGACCATCTCCTTGACCAATATCTCTTGATATGAAGGAATACATATCCATTTGGTGATCACTCAGCTAAAGGAATAGTGTCAGATTTACTAAGCCAGGTTTCAGTGAGAAGATGCAAATCAGATTTTGTGCTTAATATAATATCATAGTAGTAGTGCACAAATCTTTAACAGTAAACACAGGAGCCTACACAGGGCCAGTAGATATTAAACAGGTCACTCAAGTAAACTAAAAATATAAGGCCAACATCATGCAAGTCCTTTATAGTGTTGTAGTTTTTTTAGACTGGCCATATTGAGGTCTCCTCCAAAGAGGCCTACTTCTGCAGGAGGTGCCAGCTGATCCAGCACTTTCAGTTCAGTGTTGCTGGACTCGAGGAGGAGGTGCCTATCCTACTTTATAGTAAGGAATAAGCAGATCTTGCCCAGGTGCCTTTTAGGGAGATATTATGACTGATAACTCTGGGGTGATAAGTAGGGATGAGGAGCTACAATGGGTCACCTAAAAAACAGCCTCCAGAAACAGAGAAGCAGTAATAGTGGATGACTCAGTCTTTAGAGGGTATGACATGCAGGTTTGATCCAGAGAGAGGGTGGGTTAGCTCTTGGACAGATAGGGATTGGGTATAATTTTCATTGTCCTTGTTGGAGGATAAGACATACATAAGGGCATGCTATCAGTTCTGCAATCCAAATGTAATCAATTAGATGCCAACCTGCAGTGCAGAACCAACAAGGCAGTCTTCTCTGAAGTTCTGCCTGCGTCACCTGCCAGTCCAGGTAAGATTTAAGAGATTAAAAGATTTAATGCATTGCCCAAATCTTGATGTAGAATAGAGGGACACAAATTTATATGGCATTGGAACTATTTCTGTAACAGACAGGACCTGTTCTGCCAAGACAGGTTATATTTGAACTGAACAGCCACCAATGTACTAGGGAGTTGTATGAGTAGGTTAGTTAAAGTTTGTTTAAAGTAGGGAATTGCGTCATGACAATAGTATAAATATAAATGTTGAGGATAGCTTTGAAAGTTCTACTAAAAGATAAATTATAGTAAGTAATACAGAAAAAATTACTTGCTGCAATGCTAGGAGTTGGATTTATGTAAAGCTGCCATAATTATGGCTTAACAGTAATAACAGAAACGTGGCTAATTACCTTACAAGAGAGGCTAGTAAGTATAACATAAACAGGTGCACATTATTTAGGAAAGACAGGCAAAACCAAAAAGGTGGAAGAGTCTCCATTTATATATAAAAATAGGATTTAAATGCAAGTCTTCTTCAATTAGATCTTGAACCCTTGAATACATCTTTTAAATAAATTTAAAATATTAGAGAGGGGTATTATAGTAATTGGAGGGTGACGGTGTGGGTCACCTCCATGCTCCCTCTTCCATTTTGGGAGCCTCTTGAACCTGACACCAGTGATAATCATGACTTGGATGAACCTGGCTAGATGAGGACAGACACACGCCAAGCAATGGGATGGCGAAAAAGTGCTGTAGTGCTTTTATTAAAGGAAACAAAAATCAAAACAGTCTCTATATAAACACAGGGGATTCCAGTCTCTGTATTATATCTTGCCTGAAGAAGGGGCCTGAGTTGCCTTGAAAGCTTGCATATTGTAATCTTTTTAGTTAACCAATAAAAGGTGTCATTTGGCTTGACTTCTCACTCCAATCATAATGGCTAACATAGTACAACACCCTAGTACTACAGACATTACCAAGTAGAGGGGAAAAGTTTTGGGACCTTCAGATCTTGACTTGATATTATTTTGGGCATCTTGTTGAATAGGATTGGCAAGGTTGTTGGGCTGAATGGCCGGTTCTCATCATAACTGTTTTAGTGTTCTAATGTCAGTTGATTTGGAAGTAAGCTGTCTCAGAGAAATGGTGTGCCACTGGACAGATTTGTAAAGAAAAAACAAGTCATGAAGGTTTTCTGGGAATGACTAGCCTCTGTTCAGTATGATTCAAAATGTCATCTTCAGAAGAGATTCTCCTAGATCTCATGGAAGATTAAAGAAATTGAGTCTAAGTGGACTATGTTCAAAGGGCACCAAAAATGTAGCAGGCACAGCAGAGCAAAAAATAAAATAATTACAACAGGGACTTGCACAAAAGATGAATCCAAAAAAGGGGAGATGAACAAAGAGAAACCATCAAAGAGAAGTAGTCAGGTTGGGGAGTATGCACTGGTACGTCATGTTGCCGCACCCACCATTCGTCAAAACAGCTCAGGGTCCTGGTTGGCATCCCCCGGGCACACACGCACCCTCTGAAAATGACCCTCTATCTGCCACAGCCAGGTTTTATGTGGGCGGCCTGGTCCAGCTACTTGGGTTTTTACAATGAAGATCCAGCAAGCTGGATCATCCTCGGGGAATCGCGCCACATGGCTGTAATGCCATAAATGACGCTACTTCACAATACAGGTAATGTGCCTCATTCGGGACTCCTTGTGCAACCGCTCATTTGACACAAAGTCAAACCAATGGTACCCAAGGATCAGCCGAACAAACACAGTACCAAAGGAATGCAGTCTTCATCTCAGGTCACTGGATAGCGTCTGTGTCTCGCAACCATATAGCAAGACAGGAAGCATCAGGACTCTAAAGACTTGGACCTTTTGCATAGATATTGGGAGAGCCACACATCCCTTTCCAGAGACTTTATGACCCCGTTTGGAACATCAAAGAGAAGGAAAACAGC
Organism: Polypterus senegalus; assembly: GCF_016835505.1. Lineage (NCBI taxonomy): Eukaryota > Metazoa > Chordata > Cladistia > Polypteriformes > Polypteridae > Polypterus > Polypterus senegalus. The sequence goes on from NC_053163.1 coordinate 45,641,083, forward strand.
AAAACTGATTTGTCATAACTATTGGGTGAAAAGAAAAATGACTGAAAGTCAAAAATATAGAGTAGACAACAATAAAATAAAAAGGAGGGAAATTATGAAAATATATTTTAAGATAAAGGGTGGCACATGAAAAACCGAACCGTCTCCGACCACCTGGCTCAAGCTATTATACAGGCGGTTCACCCCAACTGTGCATTAGTAAGGAAGCTGTGAGCCAGTGGGTACCCTGTCTTTCAACAGAATAGAGCAACATGTCACACATCTCACGAGTCACTTTCTCGAATTCACGTCTTCACAGAGGAACGAACTGTCAGCAAAGGTTTGTAGTCACCAAGATCACCAACAAAATAAAAAGACAAAAGTAGAAGTGACAAAGTACTAACAGAAATAATTCTCATCATACATATTTGGGTTTTTTTTTGTAGTTTAATATACTGTTGACTACATAAAAAGTTGACTGCATAAAAGGTTTATTATGAGTTATTTCACCATTTCACCAGTAATAACAAAGCACAAATTACTCTAGTAGTATTCACAAAGCATCAGAAATAAAATAGCCTAATTTCAGTTATCCTTCTTTAAACTATTAATAATTATTTGAAGACATAAAATATCCAAACATCCATTTACTGATCTTGCTTTTGTTCTAAAAAGAATGCCCCTCCATTGCATAGTACTTTCACATACTGTAAAGAAATCTCCACTCATATATATTGCACCATTTAAATTCATTGTATAACTTGTCATGCATATGTTTGGGATAGGTCCGTGTACTTTTTGGTATTTGAAATTTCGTTTTAGAAGCAAAAACGAAAAAATGAAAATGAAACGAATTTTCAGATTTAGATTTTTGATTAAAGAATAAAATATGAGAGAAAATAAGGTATTTTTTAATTATATGGTAACAAATGCAGTCATAAACTTAAAATTAGCAATACTTTTCTGGATTCATTTGTGATTCAAATAATGAATGTGTAATAGCTCTAAAACAACAAAACAGATGCATTTTCATTGCCTGAAACCAGAAGTACTTCTTCTTCTGCATGATTTTTGATGACACGTGCGAACAGTCCTGCTCACAACACATTGATCAATGGCCTTAAAGTTACACTCGCATCAGCCGAGGATGGACCATTATGTCGTTTTTCAGAGCAGTAAAAGAGTGACACTCCGGGACGAGGACATGATTGCAGCAAAACTAAGTCGCATCTTTCAGGTAAAAATACAAGCTTTGCAAACTTTGCTTCATTTATGTAGCAGTTCTTTTATGAACGTTATTGTTGTTACTTACTGTGAAACAGCTAACATTTGGTGATTTAATTTACTAACACTAAGTCTTGCAATTTTTATAGTGCTAGCATTTTGAATGTGTGTAAATGTGTGAATGGTGGCTCATTGACTTTTACCGGCTACTAGTCATTAGCTAATTATTAAACATTTCAAGCATTAACAGTGTGAACAAGTGTAACACATGTTAGGAGGGCAACGTGATTTACTTAAAGTTTTCTTAAACAGGTGTCAGCACACACTCTGTACATCACGGATGACTCAAACATGGCAATGTTCCCCAGAGGAGCCTCAGGTGTTTTCAGCGCGTTAGACCTAACACCCAGATGTCAGTATGAGGTCAACGGGGAAGACGTGGAATTGATGCCAGCAGCAGGTTCCAGCGGTCAACGTTTTACATTTATGTGAGCACCGGCTGTGGCGGCAGCTGCCACTTCACATTCACCTGTGGCCTCAAAAACATTTCAGAGGTAGAGTGTATCGGTTCTCTTGAATATTTGTTACATATAAATTACAGAACAGGCAAAATGTAAAGGAACATAATTCCTGGGACGAGCATGGATAGGTGAATTGTTAAGAATAGCAAAGCTGTGCTAGCAGAATTGGCCCAAGTAGCAAACAATCACTGAATGGATTTGTGACTTGCTGCCTTTTACAAGAAATGTAAAATTATAATGTTTTGATTTACAGATCAGTGTACTTTGCAGATGTGGTTGGTGGGAGGTTGATTCCCAACACTTCAGGGGATAGTAGGAAAAGTTCAAGATGCCATTGGCAATTACAACCCCATAATTTTGACAGATGCACAGGGCAATGCAATTCTGGAGTCAGAAGGCACAACAGGTGAACCACAGTATTACAGCTAAAACCCATAAAATCCTATGGAGAGACACTTCTTACCAGATTCTTTGTAATATTTAGTTTTAGGGTATTAGCTTCTAAACAGTTTCCTTTGGTTTTGTTTTTCATCCATAGGGTCACAGTACTGGAATCAAAATGCACAAAAAGTTTTTGCTGTACCTGAACAAGACTTTAATAGCCTCCAGGGAACAAAGAGGAGGAGGCTGAGGTATGTAAATCAATACAAATTTACATGCTATAGGATGAACAACAACACAGAAGGATTAATTAGATTTAAGTCTCATAATAGTAGTAAGAAATCATCACATCTATCATCATCTATCAATACAGTGATGTACCTTTAAGCCAATCAGTACCTATTGACATTTGAATTTCCGTTTATTTGTAGCAACCGTAAAGATGATGACAGTGCCGGTTTGTGAGAAGTCAGTGACAAAATAGAATACCCAGAGAGTCATGCTCACTGCTCCCAATCTGCAGACCATCAAGGAGGGATTTAGCTGTGTGGTTTGTATGAGTATGTTCACAATTTGCAAAGTAAATGCACTACATATATATTAACTAACATTTTCATTAACATTACTGTTAATTGTAAAAACATTGTCAAACCACGTTCAAGCAATATTTTGGTCAAACTTATTTTTAACAAGCTGGCTCTTTACTTAGCAGTGTCCATTTAGAGGCTTGGGACAATCAAGATGCAGCTCTACTATAACATAACAATATTCCCAAGCTAATATGCACATTTAGTTGAGCTGAAGTTGTCCCTGCTCTCTTAACTATGAAAATATAGCTTTTCAAATTGATTACAGTTTAAATGATTGGTGACAAATTTCACAGTCATGCAAAACCTAAAAGTTCAAAGTTAAAATGGGGCTGCAGCTGCCTACGTTGAATCAAGTAGAAATCCACCTGTTTGTTTTTTTGGCACAGCAACTTTTTATTTTTTGTGCTGCCCACAGACCTCAGTTAATCAAGAAAACCTATTCTCCTTTTTAAGAATAAATGTAAAAGAGCAGTTTTGCACAGAAAGAGGACTGATTTTGTCCCCATCAATTACATTCAAAGTGGTTATAGAGAGGGACTTTCTCAGAACAGCATGAACAACAGGAATTACCGCATGACCAAAAAACTTTCAGCATACAGTGGAACCTCGGTTCACGACCATAATTCGTTCCAGAACTTTGGTCGTAAACCGAGTTGGTCGTGAACCGAAGCAGTTTCCCCAATAGGATTGTATGTAAATACAATTAATCCGTTCCAGACCGTACAAACTGTATGTAAATATGTAAAAATATGTAAAGATTAAGCACAAATATAGTTAATTACACCATAGAATCCACAGTGTAATAGTAAACTAATGTAAAAACATTGAATAACACTGACACAAAACACCCAGGCTCCCTGATCAGCTACAGGAGCTGGCTCGCTCACGCGCTCTCTCTGTGTAGCGCGAGCGCACAAACACACACACACCTATCCGTCCCCCCAATCCCTTCCCTGTCAGCTGCCCGGCTCTCTAATCTCTCTGTAGCATGTGCTCGCACAGCATTTTTTATAAAATGACTTTTAAGCACAGCAGAAAAAATTCAAGCGCTTTGCAAAACCAACTCACAAGCAAACAAAAAGTGAGATTGCAGGAGATCACGCTATTAAACCTAAAGCCTGATCGCTGTAAACAATGTTTTTAAAATGACTTTTAAGCACAGCAGAAAAAAACATCACACAAATCCGAACTTCATTTAAAAACCAACTCGCAAGCAACCAAAAAAGTAACATTGCAACAAATCACACGATGAAGTCCTCCATGTAAACAATTTTAATGAGTTTTAAGCACAAGGAAAAAGCGAACATTTGAAAAGAGAAATGTAACATCCCACCTAATCGCTATGAAAACTCCATCTGTAAACCTTTCATGAGTTTTAAGCACAAGGAAAAAAGCGAACATTTGAAAAAAGAGAAAAATAACATTGCAACAAATCGCATTATGAACTAAAAAATTAGTTTTGAAAAATCCGTAATACAAAAACCACCAAGAAAACTAACCTTGCATGAAACGAGTTCTGGCATGAAGTGTTTTCCTTCAGGTGTTTTCTCTCTTGTGATTTCTTGGGTTTCTGGTGCTTTTAGCTGTTTAGCTGGTGGGAGTGAAAGCCTCATGCAGCCATTCCAAAAAGAACGTTCTTGTGACCCTCCACATTACTGGCAGTCTGGCTTTGTTTACATTATGCTGCTTGAAAGCACGAGGGTTCTCCGATTGGTAAATGAGTAAACTGGTAAACATTTTTTCCACCTTTTGTAATTTCTTTCTTTACTTCGATTTCAATTTTCTTCAAAACTTTCTTCTGACCACTCTCCACTTGCTTAGAAGCCATAGTTAACTGCAAAAGCACACGAAATACTGTAGAGCACAAAGAGAGTGCACGTCTTATTGAAAACAATGAACAAGGAGCGGCTTTGCTTAAATGAAAAGCATGGCAGCTCTCTTTCTCTCTCAGGCTGCCTGTGGGGGGAGGGGGATGTTTTCGCTTGCACTACAGCCTACAGATAGGCAGGCAAACACGTGCAGCAATCTCCTCCTCCTCCTTCCCAGCAGGCACGTGCTCGCTCGCCCTTTCTCTCTCTCTCTCTCTCTCAACTGAGGACGCAAGGGAAACTGGCTTGTTCAGCAAACACGTGAAGCAATCTCCTCCTCTCCCTCCCTAGCAGGCACGTGCTCGCTCGCCCTTTCTCTCTCTCTCTCTTTCAGCTCAGCTTGCAGGCAGGCAAGGGAACCTGGCTTGTTCGTATACCGAGTGTGTGGTTGTGAACCGAGGCAAAAGTTTGGCGATCTTTTTGGTCGTGAACCGAGTTGTACGTGAACCGGGACGTTCGTGAACCGAGGTTCCACTGTATATAGGTATATGCTGTCTGTAAATGAATGTCATAAAACAGACTTGTAGCATATAGTTTGAACTAAGTTCTATGTAAATGGATAACAGTCTGTCACTTTTCTGATTTACTTTTGCAGACATCATTGAGGAACCAGTGCTGTCACGGTGCTGCAGAAGTGTTATTGGCTGCAAGACATGTGTGTAGCAGTGGCTAGAGACATCTCAGCACTGTGCAAAATGCAAGGAGGCCAACAACGGTGTTATAGAAGTTACTGGTCTAACAGCTGCATTTTCTGCAGTTCTTAATGTATTATGGACAGGAACATGACACCAGAAACATTTGGTTTATTTCTCTATTTTAAATTAAAATATTGTAATTTTTTGTGCCAGTTAAAAACAGATAAGAAGTCATATTGGGCTGTGTGAAATAATATTTGACACTTCATTATTACATGTTACATGTCCTCTAAACACTGCTAATAAGTCAGTAATAAAATAAAAGGTTTGAAAAGTTGTATTACCTGAAAATATCTTAGATGGTCAAGTTGTTTTTGATCGGCATTGTGGAGTGATTCACAATCATTTTGCTTTTTCGTTTTGGTTCAAATGAAGCTTGCGCCCCATGTATTCAGTATGGTATGGTGTGGGATTAAGATTCCAAGCTCCCTAAAAAAAATCACAAGAATAAATGACAGCAAATAGGATTAAGAAAGATTTTATCATTAGCTGGAGAAGTGTCCACTAATTCAAACTCTGTATTCGGTGAAACAGAATTACCATTACAGGTGTTATATCACAAATATGACTTAAACAGCTTTTGAATACAGTTCTGGCAGAAGATTACTGAATAACATACTTGGCATCTTGCTCTATGATAAAGTTGATACACCTCTCTTAAAATCGACCCAATTCGTCCCTCTGCAGCATGTATCCCTTTCATGGACAGATAACCCTTCATCAATTTGCGGCCATATATTGGGCCTACCTGTTTAAAATAAAGTTCATGCTAGAATAACAAATGTAAAGTAGCTTATTCTAAAACTAAATGTATAACGCTAAAGCATTATTGTGCTAATTAACTTTACTAATATCAGTGACAGACATCTTTTAAATAACAACCCACCATCTGCAAGACGCATGAAAGCACGCACACACAGTCTCGAAATAACCCTCCTACCCCCAGTTAAGACAAGCAGACGCAATCATAAGGTGTAGGAAGAGAGGGCCTTACCAAATTTATAGCTTTTGTCACCTCTGTCTCCAAATGTGTGTCAGAGAGTTGACAGCCCAAGATTTGCTCAGCACAAAACTTTCTAACATTTCTCACAGAAAACCCTCTCGCTTCTCCGTGTTCATATGACAGACACTCAGATAGAATTTTCGATGACAGGCCTTGATTTGCCATCTCTAAAATCATGTTTTAACATTTAACATTTTTTAACGTTATTGCTGTTACTTACTGTGAAACACCTAATATTTGGTGATTTAATTTAAAATTAAAAAATTTAAAAAATTAAATTAATTATGCGCATTGTTAATACTCAAAACGTTTACTAACTATAAACTCTCTCTAAAAATTGCCAGACTTTCTGTTAGTAAATGAAATCACCAAATATGTTTCACAGTAAGTAACAACAATATCGTTCATAAAAGAACTGCTACATCAATAAAGCAAAGTTTGCAAAGCTTGTATTTTTACCGGAAAGATGCAACTCCATTTTTCTGCAGTCATGTCCTCATCCCGGAATGTAACTCTTTTACTGTTCTGAAAAACAACGTAATGGTCCATCCTCTGCTGATGCCATGCAGTGTAACTTCAAGGCCATCGGTTGATGTGTTGTGAGGAGGATTGTTCGCACATGTAATCAAAAATCGTTCAGAAGAAGAAATGCCTCCGGTTTCAGACAACAAAAATGCGTCTGTTTTGCTGTTTTTGAGCTATAACACTTTTATTATTTGAATCACAAATAAATCCAGAAAAGTATGTGTAATTTAGGTCCGTGTACTTTTTGGTATTTGAAATTTCATTTTAGAAGCAAAAACGAAAAAACGAAAATGAAAGGAATTTTCAGATTTTGATTTTTGATTAAAGAATAAAATGAGAGAAGATAAGGTATTTTATAATTCTGTGATAACAAATAGCAGTCATAAAGTTAAAATTACACACACTTTTCTGGATGTATTTGTGATTCAAATAATGAAAGTGTAATAGCTCAAAAACAACAAAACAGGCGCATTTTCGTTTGTCTGAAAGCGGAGGTACTTCTTCTTCTTGCGATTTTTGACAACACGCGAACCTCCCAACGTCCTCCTCACGAGACATCGACCGACGGCCTTGAAGTTACACTGCATGGCATCAGCAGAGGATGGACCATCACGTTGTTTTTCAGAACAGTAAAAGAGTGACACTCTGGGACGAGGACATGACTGCAGAAAACGAGTCGCATCTTTCGGTAAAATACAAACTTTGCTTCATTGATGTAGCAGTTGTTTTATGAACTTTATTGTTATTACTTACTGTGAAACAGCGAACATTTGGTGATTTCATTTACTAACACTAAGTCTGGCGATTTATAGAGTGCTAGCATTTTGAATGTGTGTAAATGTGTGAATGGTTTCTCATTGACAAATGTAACACATGTTAAGAAAACTTTCTGTAAATCACGTCGCTCTACTAACGTGTTACACTTTTGCGCACTGTTAATACTCAAACGCGTTTACTAGCTATAGTAGCCGGTAAAAGTCAATGAGCAACCATTCAAAATGCTAGCACTCTAAAACTTGCCAGACTTAGTGTTAGTAAATGAAATCACCAAATGTTGGCTGTTTCACAGTAAGTAACAACAATAATGTTCATATAAGAGCTGTTACATCAATGAAGCAAAGCTTGTATTTTTACCTGAAAGATGCGACTCAGTGTCCTCGTCCTGGAGTGTCACTCTTTTACTGTTCTGAAAAACAACGTAACGGTCCATCCTCTGCTGATGCCATGCAGTGTAACTTCAAGGCCGTAGATCGATGTCTTGTGAGGAATACGTTGGGAGGTTCGCACGTGTCTTCAAAAATCGCGCAGAAGAAGAAGTACCTCCGTTTTCAGACAACGAAAATGCGTTGGTTTTGTTGTTTTTGAGCTATTACACTTTCATTATTTGAATCACAAATAAATCCAGAAAAGTATGTGTAACTTTAAGTTTATGACTGCTATTTGTTACCACAGAATTACAAAATACCTTATTTTCCCTCATTTTATTCTTTAATCAAAAATCAAAATCTGAAAATTCCTTTCATTTTCGTTTTTTCATGTTTGCTTCTAAAATGAAATTTTAAATACCAAAAAGTACACGGACCAATTTAAAATGTATGACTGCTATTTGTTACAAAATTTAAAAATACCTTATTTTCCCTCGTTTTATTCTTTAATCAAAAATCAAAATCTGAAAATTCCTTTCATTTTCATTTTTTCACTTTTGCTTCTAAAATTAAATTTCAAATACCAAAAAGTACGCAGACCTTTCTCATTCTCGTTTCTTACATTTTTCTTTTCTGATGTGTGAAAGAACAAAAGGAAAAAAGTAATTGTTTCGCGTTTTTCATTTTTCCCTTTTAAGTTGAAATCAAATAAGTGTCTCTTTCTCTTTTTTAAATAATATTTTCTGAAACGAAATTTCCAAAAAGTATACGGACCAGGATACAAGAGAAAGTCGACACTGACATAGGGAGGACGTGGCACTTTTAGATACTCATTGACTAGGTGTGGATCAAGCTCAGGCCATTGAAGCTGATAGGCACATGAACAAAAGCATGGGCTACATAAAAAGTCTTAGAGACAAGTTACAGCACACCATTATTGAGTATAGCATTAAAAATCTGAACAGCATACAAATGTGTACAAAGTACTAGAAGTATTTTATTAAACTGAAACATTTAAAATAAAGATAAAGTAACTGCATTAACATTTAATATTACTCTGACTGGCAATGTTATAATTAAATAATCCTCTTTCTACTTCCCTCTAGGAGCTTTGAGTTAATTTCATTTCACCTGTTGTGAGAGATATTTGATTAATTTGATCTGTGCAGCCTGAGGGTTTTTTTTTTTTGACTTTTTAAAATGAGTTCAGGACACCATGTGGATTTTAATATTGGTCAAATTTTACAAAGACATGGAACTCATAACATACGAATTGTCAAATTACTTTGTGAAAGAAAAAAGAAAAGAAAAGAAGCATCTCTGCTAAATAGATCAGAAATAACAACTAAAGTCATTAATAGTATGGACATGACAGAAAAGGAAAATTTAATAGCATCTCCAAGTGTTACTGGCAAGCTTCCATGACACCAATACTGATTTCCTTTTCTGTATGTCACCACCAATCATGCAATCATTACATTCAATTCTAGGTTAATTTCTTGCCTTTGGTTTTGGTGTTTATTTCCAATCCCTTAATATTTATCACATTGTGAATAACTAATAGGTTGTCACTTGAATAAAAAGATGTTGTTGGATCTGAATAAATTAAACTATAAGAAAATTTTGTTTGTCACTAAGAATGGTTTTGCTCACAGTACATTAGAATATTAGAACCATCTAGACAACAGAAGGCCATTCAGCCCAAAAAGCTCACCAGTCCTATCCACTTAATTCTTCCAAAATATCATTGTCTGTTTTTGAAAGTCCCTAAAGTCTTACTGTCTACCACACTACTTGGTAACTTATTCATTGTGCCTATGATTTTCTGTGTAAAGATAAACGTCCTTATGTTTGTTCTAAATTTTCCTGTAACAAGTTTCCAACTGTGTTCTTAATGAACTCATTTTAAAATAACAGTCTCGATCCAGTAATTCCCTTCATAATTTTAAACACTTCAATCATGTCACCACTTAATATTCTTTTGCTTAAATTGAAGAGGCTCAGTTCTTTTAATCTTTCCTCATAATTCATCTCCTGTAGCTGTGGAATCAGCCTAGCTGTTCTTCTCTGGACTTTTTCCTGTGCTGCTATGTCCTTTTTGTTCTCTGGAGACCAAAACTGTACTCCAGATGAGTTATAAAACTTGAGCATAATCTCCTTGGACTTGTACTCTACACATCGTGCTATACAGTAATCCCTCCTCAAGTGGGGGTTGCGTTCCAGAACCCCCCGCGATAGGTGAAAATCCGCGAAGTAGAAACCATATGTTTGTATGGTTATTTTTATATATTTTAAGCCCTTAGAAACTCTTCCACACTGTTTATAAAAATTCTCCACACAGTTATACAGTAAACCCTTGTTTATCACAGTTAATCCGCTCCAGACAGATAAATGAATTTTCACGAAGTAGGATTCTTTATTTATAAATCTAATATTTTCGCAGTTAGAGCATAGAAAACCTGTTTACGACCTTCTAAATATGTTTTTTAACATTATTAGAGCCCTCTAGACATGAAATAACACCCTTTAGTCAAAAGTTTAAACTGTGCTCCATGACAAAACAGAGATGACAGTTATTTCTCACAATTAAAAGAATGCAAACATATCTTCCTCTTCAAAGGAGTGCTGTCAGGAGCAGAGAATATCAGAGAGAGAGAGAAAAGTAAACAAAAATCAATAGGGCTGTTGGGCTTTTAAGTAAACAAAGCACCACGATAAAGCCGCTGCAATGAAGGAATCAATGTGAAAGTAGTCTTTTCAGCATTTTTTAGAGGAGCGTCCGCATCTTCTAAGCAAACAGCCTCTGTGCAAACAGCCCCTCTGCTCACACCTCCTCCATCTGGAGCAGAGAATGTCAGAGAGAGTGGGAGAGGCAGAGAAAAGCAAACAATCAAAAATCAATACGGGCTGTTAGAGCTTTGAAGTGTGCAAGCACCGCGCAGGAAGCATATTGTATATCATTGAGGAGTTTTATTTAATACGTAATCTGATTGGGTAGCTTCTCAGCCATCCGCCAATAGCCTCCTTTGTATGAAATCAACTGGGCAAACAAACTGAGGAAGCATGTACCATAAATTAAAAGACCCATTGTCCGCAGAAATCCACGAACCAGCAGAAAATCCGTGATATATATTTAGACATGCTTACATTTAAAATCTGCGATGGAGTGAAGCCGCAAAAGTCGAAGCGCGATATAGCGAGGGATCACTGTATAACCTAAGATTCTGTTAGCCGTCTTAATGGATTCTGAACACTGGTAGGAAGTTGACAGTGACAAGTCCCCTATAACTCCTAAATCCTTCTCATAAGGTTTACGTTTGACTTTCAGACCTCCCATTGTCTATTAAAACTAAATATGGTCCTTATTTATTTTCCTCAGTATTGGTAGAAGGTTCAAAACCATGCTTCATAGAACTAATTAGTCATACAACAAGTTCTACAAAGTTTCTTTTTTTGTTATTTTTTTTTAATTTATTTTGGCCTTACTTTTATTCAGTTTAAAAATCACTGGAGTTACAGCAGCAATCAGAAAGCTCATTGATCTTGCAGTTACCCAGAGAGTGAAACTCACTGGTTCCAAACTGCAGACCATCAAGAAGGGATTTAGCTGTGTGGTTTGTATGAGTATGTTCGTAATTTAAAAGTAATTGCACTTCATCTATATTAACTAACATTTTCATTACATTTTATAACACTGTTAATTGTAAAAACATTGTCAAACCACATTCAAGCAATAGTTTGGTCAAACTTATTTTTAACAAGCTGGCTCTTTACTTAGCAGTGTCCATTTAGAGACTTGGGACAATCAAGATGCAGCTCTACTATAACATAACAATATTCCCAAGCTCATATGCATATTTAGTTGAGCTGAAGTTGACAATCATTTCACCACTTAATATTCTTTTGCTTAAACTGAAGAGGCTCAGTTTTTTTAATCTTTCCCCATAATTCATCTCCTGTAGCTGTGAAATCAGCCTAGCTTCTCTTCTCTGGACTTTTTCCCTTGCTGCTATGTCCTTTTTGTTGTCTGGAGACCAAAACTGTACTCCAGATAAGTTATAAAGCTTGAGCATAATCTCCTTGGACTTGTACTCTACACATCGTGCTATATAACCTAAGATTCTGTTAGGCGTCTTATTGGATTCTGAACACTGGTGGAAGTTTAAACATGTACCCAAATCCATACTGTGATATCTCATCTAATGAGTTTGCACATTCTTACTAAGTATACTGAACTTCCTTCTGGGTATCTTTTTCTCTCAAAGACATTATTTGCGATTGCAGGCTTTCAGTAATTGCCTCCCCCCCCCACCCCATCTGAGACTACAATAACATGATAGCTTGGCCAGTTGGCTTTCTTCCTTTACAGCTGTTGCTGTTTATATGAGCTCCAGTTCCCAAAGAAACTGATGCAGAAAAAGTGAGATATAAAATGAAAAGACGATTATAAGTAAAAGAAAGTTCAATAAGTCTATTTTTTCCAATGTTGATTAGGCAGAAAGAGTTTTCTCGCATATTGTGTATTTTGGTCTAAAAGCTATTTTTTACTGTTGACTGGATTATCAAATTTGATTCATTGCATTGTTTTAATCTTGGTGTTTTGTCCTTAAACATCAAAGTGACATTCTATTCATCTGCAAAAAGCTGTCAAGTATGACTGGATCATTATTTGAAGATAGCTGCTGCCAGTGCAGTATTTTGTACAGTAATGTAGCCAATTATGATTTTAGATTGCATGGTAATTTTTATACAAACAGTCAAGCTAATTAACTTGTCATATATTAAATTAATCTGAAGGAGTTTATTTCTGACTTATGAAAACAACTCTGAAGTCTATTTCCAACACACACCAAAGCGCTCTTTAAAGACGTGTGAAAAATTGAAATAGTCTAACTTTTTTCACAACAAAATATGAATAAGCAAAATAACACACAGACCTGAAGACCTTTTGGCAGTTTAAGGCTATACAGAAATGGAAACAATCTGTGGCACTAACTACCTACTGGCTCAATGTGTTGAGAAATGTAGTGTATTGCCGAGTACTGCTTAATTCAAATGATGCATGTTCTAGCACTGTCCCCAAACTGTCTCTTTTTTTTGTCTTTAAAATTATACAGCAGCTTACATCCTTTTTCTAAAACTGTGCATGGACATTTTAAAAGGTCAGCTGGCTTTCTTTTTATTTCCTTGAGGCATATAAAGGCATAAACTGTGAGAACAAAAAATGTTTTTCAGATAAAATCAGCCTCTGCCTGATGCTTGCTTCATTTTTACCAAGGTGGGTTTTATTTGATTCCTGCTTGGATAGTCAATACAATGTGTGAACACCTTAAATGACATTGTATTAATGTTGTGTTAAAAGAACAGATTCCGTTTTGTACTGTGAATGACAAGGCCAGAATAAATACATCACCTTACCATTGGGACTATTTTAAACCAGTGCTTAGGTTTGTAGGATTACTTTTGTTTTGAGCTGGACTTACTTTCTGTGCAAAATGAAATTACAAAGGTATTAAACATCAAGCAAATTGCACATATTTATTATAATTTTGGCTGATGATGGTTTATATGACTTAGAAACCTACATTTGTAATTGGAAGCAGAGTGTAAAAAAACAAACAAACAAAACATGTGTGTGGTTTGTTCTTTGCTTTTGTTGGTTATTGCTCTTATTTAATATGATATGATTGGCAGTTACTGACCCTCCAAAGTGGGACTATATATATCATTTAAATCTGCTTGGACTCTAATCAGCCTGGTGAGATTGTTTTGGTTTATTCCTTTCAGGACAGCTCCATCAGTTTAGTCATTGTCCACTCATTTTTTTCCACAGATTTTATGTCAGCATTTACTGTCATTTCACATCACCTATCGCTTACTGATTATAATGAAAACTTTATGTGTTTGTCTTATGATGTTTTTTGTGTTATATATACTCATTATATAGTAAAGTAACAAGGGAGGATACTTTTGTTGCATACTGTATAAGAATATTCAGTATGTCATTTACTTTTTATTCACTGTATGCAATATATTATAGATTTGAATTACTTATGTTTTTATATTTATTTTTTTCACAATATACTCACCTTTCACCTTTATATTTTGTTATTTACTCTTTTTTGAACTGCAAGTGGAGAATAGTGTTGACTTGGCCAAGTGAAAATTTCAAACGACAGGTGTGTAGTACAACCCTAATCATTTAGCATATCCTTTACATGAGAGCAATGTTTAACTTTAGGTTAATCATTTTCAATAACAATTGGCCTCCAACCAAATAAGTGAGATACCATCCATATGTGCCTATGAGGCAATTATTTTACCACAATTACAATTTAAAAGATGGCATAGAGCAGGCATGTCAAACACGCGGCCCACGGCCCGCATGCGGTCCGCAACAAAAATCTGTGCGGCCCGCATGACAGATCCTAGTTAGAACTAAACTTCTACAAAATGATTACTATCATTTGTGATTGAATCATTCTGCATCTTCGGTGTTACTTATTGACTTTTCTTACTTCTGCCTTCTGATAAAAGCACGTTTTCCCATGGCATTACAGTACCGGAAACGTCATCTGCTAGTATAGTTGCAGCCACGAAGTCGAAACTAAAGTGCTAGGCTGCGGTCGAGAGAACTGCCAGCAACAGAAACTCACCCAGTGAAGGGCTACAGCAAAAAGGCTGCCCCCTTCACTAAGAACACTTTTCAGAACGCTAGGCGGGCGGTGCTTTGGAGCAGCTCAGAAAGAGGAGAGAGACCGCGGTGAGAGAGTATTACAACAAAGTATTTTTATGTTTATGACAGTTTCCCCATATGACACGAGTCCACAGAAATCTCGTTACTACGAAGTACATTCAGCAGCAGATACTTTCATTACAATGAAGTGACCTTGAAATGCTTGAATGAATCATCCACAGAGCAGTTAGTTCTGTGGTCACAGCTCAGTTGTGGACATTTGCACAACGATCCGCAAACAGAAACACTGTAAAAAAAATGTTCTTTCTTCGAACTTTCCTCATGCTGTTTTTTTGCTGTTTTTGTTTTGTATGGTTTTAAGTGATACCTTTTCCTTATTGCTCGTCAACATTTGAAAAAAATCCATTAGAATTTAACTCATTATCACCCTTCTACAGAAACGGCATATTTGTTATATGCAAAAAAGAAGAAAAATCTCGGGTTGCAAACGTATGCGAACTGCTTCATTTGAAGACGCCGAAAAAGCTGTTTTTATGTGGTTGCAGTGATGCTTGTTCAAGAAACATTCATATTAATGCGGCACTTATTCAAGAATATATGAGGTTTTTAAACTCTCTTGGGACCCGGGACAAACAATCTCACAAGCGGCAAGATCCCAGATCCCAAAAGAGTTCAGAAACCTCACAATATGAAGAAGAAGAAAAGGATAATTTGGCTTCTGATTAATGACAGTGCTGACCACAACATGCTTCCGCACTTAGATAAGGTTAACGTTGAATTCTTCCCACCCAATTGCATGGCAGTGCTTCAGCCATTGGATTTGGGCATCATTCACACCCTGAAAATGTATCATCGCAAGAAAATGCTGAGTAAAATTCTCATCAGCATAACTTGTAGACAGGAGAAGATTAAACTAACGCGAAAGAAGCTATTGAAGCTGCTTCCATTTCCAACATCCTATTTTTGTGATGCACACTTTCTGCAGTGATAGCAACCAAAACGAGATTACACAGTACACTGAACATAAGCAACACTCTTCGCGTGTCACTGTTTTCCATCCTCCCCAGACGGGATCGTTTGGTTGCAGGAAAACAAGCTCAGGGCTCTCACTGATTCTGCATTATGGTAAGCTGTAAAGTTTCTATTACTAAATTATAACTTAATAATAATAGAAATGTAATGTAAATTGTGTATAAAACTGCCCTACGAACCCACCCATAATCACCCCATAAACTCCAACCTCTAACAACCCTCTGGACCCTGGAAAAATTTGCTTCTAGTAAAGCGGTCCTTGGTGTTAAACAGGTTGCGGACCACTGGGTTACACTACTGGCTGGGCTGCTGAGACTGGCCACTGGGCAGAACTGACCATCACGAGTAGTAATAGCTCACATATTTTCACGTTTTTTTGCTCTAGTTTTATGTCATTTGTGCTAGTATTGTAACGAACAGTTATTGCAGACTACAGCTGAAGATCTGAAGTGGACGCTAGAGGTTGGTGATTTATTAACAGATTTTTGTGATTTTGAGTTTGTATAACTAGTGTAGGTCAGGGGGCTTTTTGTATATCGGCTTATTTTACAATATAAACTTTGAAGTAAACTTAGTAGAGTAAAATTTGATTTTTGGAGGATATGTTTTACAACTAGTATTACTGAGCAATGGATTCAGTGAGCGTTTTCGCGATTTCAGTTCACACGAACAGGACTTTGCTGTTAACGTCACCATACTCATACAACGTTGAGAATGCGCCTGAGAATATCCAAATGGAATTGATTGAACTGCAATCAGATTCTATTCTGATGGCAAAATACAACGAAGTTGGTTTGCCAGGCTTGTATGCTTACTTGCCACCCTTGTACTGTATGTGCAGATCCATAAGTTGGCATCGAGAGTACTGTCTATGTTCGTAAACACTTACCTTTGTGAGCAATTGTTTTCGTTAATGAAAGCTACCAAAACCCCACACCGCTCAAGACTTACTGTCAAACACCTTTCATCCCTCATAAAAGTTGCAGCTGCACAAGATTTCAAGCCTAATATTGACAAACGGGTTAATAACAGAGATGCCAAGTATTGGAACAAAAGAAATAAATCTCACACTGTAAGACTCCTATATAAGCAATGAATATAATATAATAAATATAATATAATAATATAAGGACGTAACTAAGAGGCTAAGACTAATTGTAGGCTGTTGTACGAAGATTGTATGGAAATAAATTGCTTTTCTTTAAACTTTAAGTGTTACATTTTTTAAAGTTTTCAGTATTGGAAAGAAAGCTACAGTAACTTTGTATAATAGTATAATAGTATTTGTTACAGTGCGATCTGCTGACGCACGTATGGCAGTCGAAGCGGCCCACCAATGGCAGTGAGTCTGACATGCCTGGCATAGAGGAAAGACCTTGTGTCAGACTATAACAACTACATAGAATAGTAGTTAGAAATGACTTCTGATATTAGAACAATTGTGAACAGGCCAGCAATCTAGTCCATCCAATTTTATTAAATTCTCCAAATCTAATTACACTTCCTATCAGAATTCCAGCATGTAACTGAAACATGATCTTCCCCGCCTGAGCCCACATTGATTATTTTTTTTAATACTCCTGGTCTGGATGTGTGATGATCAATCTTTTACTATTAATAATTGCTTCCATTAAGTTACCCATAAAGCATGTTAAGCATACTGGCTTACACTGTACACTGTAAGCAAACCAGAATTTGACCAGCATAGAGGAAACATTTTGTGGCAGACTATAACAACTACATAGAAATGTCCTCTGATATTAGAACATTAGAACAATTGTGAACAGCAATCTCGTCCATTCCATTTAACTAGATTCTCCAAAATAACAGCAAGTCAAGATTTGAAGGTCATTAAAGTCCTACTTTCCACCACTCCACTATTTGTTAATTTATTCCATATGTGTGTTGTTCATTGTGTGAAGACAACTTTCTAATATTTGTGCAAAATCTGCCCTTAACAAATTTCCAACTGTATTCCTGTGTTCTTGTTGAAGAGTTTAAAGTAACAGCTGAGATCTATTCTACGGATTTCTTTCATAATTTTAAAAACTTTGATCATGTGTTTATTTAAGTTTTAGCTCATTCAATCTCTCCTCATACCTCACAGGCTCAAAATCATCCTAGTTGCACTCCTTTGGACTTTCCCAACTGCTGCTTTGTCTGTTTTGTAATATTGAGCCAAACCTGCACACACTACAGCTGGTGAGGCCTTTCTAGTGTGTTATATACCTTAAGCTTAACCTCCCTTATGCTTTATATAGTGTTATTTATGCTAACATTCTATGTTTCTGTACACTCTGTGGATATATATAGTGACAAGTCCATTATCTCTCAAGTCCTCATAGCATATACTTTCTAGTTCTAAACCTTCCATTGTGTATTGTGTAAGAGATAATTGTTAGTTAGATTATAATAAGTTGAAGTATTTTCTTAGTTATGTTAGAATATTTTAATGTTTATTAGAGCATAGTCAATAGGAGGTTCTAGTATTTCCCCCACAAGCTAAATTATAAATGGAATATTCTAATTATTTCTTTTTCCTCTGACGACAGACTAGTTCCATTTTATGATCTGCTTCCAGGTATGGCTTTGGTAAGGCATTCAAACAGTATGTACAAAACGTACTGAATGTACTAAATGAAGCCTATATAAGTTTGCAATTGAGAAATAACACAACCGTTAAGTATAGAAAGTGACTGAAGTTTAACACAATAAAGCTAAGATTGCCTTTTTGCCTTTACTCTGTGTGTAATAACATTCTTCAAAATTTTTCAGATTTGTTCTTTTTTAAATGTTCACTAAACTTTTAAACCGAACTTTATTGGGCTGAAAAATTTTTATTATACGTTTGACTTATACTCAAATTTACTTTTCCAACTCAGTAGCTGCTCGAATTTAGGAACCTGGAAAAGAAGCAGATCATATTCAGATATAACATTTCTACTTTCTAGGTATAATAACTTACATTTACTTACATTAAATTCATCTGCAACAAATTTGCCTGAGCCTGGATGTGTTCATGCCCCTCTGTTAATGTGTAGCTGACATCATCTTCCCTTTAACATATTTTGATACCATCTGCAAACTTAACTGGCATATTGATTAAATTTTTCTCCAAATTGTTATGTATATTGTAAAGAACAGTGTTCCCACCGCTGATCTCTGAGCGACACCACTTTCAACCTCACCTAATTCTGAAAAAGCCCCTTTCATCTTAACCCTTTGCTTCCTATGTTTAAGCAAATTTTGTATCCAGCTACACACTATGCCTTGAATTCCCATTTGTTTTAGTTTGATCTTTAGCCTTTGATATGGTACCTTTTCAAAAGCCCTTAGAAAATCAAGAAAAATAACACCATATGCACCTCTCTATTCATATGCTTTTGACACTTCTGTCAGAATTCCAGCATGTAACTGAAACATGACCTTCCCGCCTGAACCCACATTGACTAATTTTTTTAATACTCCTGGGGACTAATGCGTAATGCTGTGCGTAAAATTCACAGTAAAACATGGCATAAGGACAAAAGCAGAAATGTGTGTACACACAAAAAAATCCAGATGCATATATCTGTGCATTCACCAACTTCCGCGATCTTCCGCTCCATAAATCCCGGTCAGCAAAGTAATGCACGTGCACGCGTCTGCTGCCCCACCCAAACACCTCCCAGAATTACACCTCTTTGAATATGCAAATCAATATAAATAGCCCTTAAGCTCAGTGTTCTGTGAAAAGGCAATGGCAAAAGCACAGGGGAAAATTTCAGTGAATACCAAGTGGAGGCAAGGAAAAACTTACTATTTGTTGGTTTAAACAGTGGTATAAACAACAAAAGGAAGTTGATCAAGTGACATAGAGTGTCGGAGAAACTCGAAAGATCAAGTTCACAAAGTCGCACAGTGCCCAAAATAAAAAACAAGTTGTCAGATATCTATTACTAGCAAAATACCCACGCTTCGGAGAAGTAGTGTGTTAAAGAAGTAATGAAAAAGAAAAGGAAACATTTTAAAAATAACGCAACATGATTTTCAATGTAATTGTTTTGTCACTGTTATGAGTGTTTTTGTCATATATATATATATAAAGCCAAATACCCGTGCTTCGCAGCGGAGAAGTAGTGTGTTAAAGAAGTAATGAAAAAGAAAAGGAAACATTTTAAAAATAACGTAATGAGTGTTGCTGTCATATATATAGACACAGACACACACACACATATATATATACATATACATATATATGCATATATATACATATACATATATATACATACACATATATACACATTGTTGTCCCCGGCCGGGCTCGACGCCCAGGAGGACTAGAGGAGGGCTTGTGCCTCCTCCAGACCGCGAGGGGGCGTCTGTCCTGGTTATGTTGGGGGCCTCGGGTAAAGGGCTTGGAAGCCCAGCCCTGTAGGGACCCGTGGCCACCGCAGGCGGCGCCCCGATGCCGGTATATCCCGTGTGGTCCCCGGCCGGGATGCCCGGGAGGACCAGAGGAGGGCTTGTGCCTCCTCCAGACCGCGAGGGGGCGTCCGTCCTGGTTATGCTAGAGGCCTCGGGTAGAGGGCTTGGAAGCCCAGCCCGGTAGGGACCTGTTGCCACCGGCAGGCGGCGCCCCAGTGCCTGATTATCCCGGGAGCCTGGCACTTCCGCCACACCAGGAAGTGCCGGGGGGAAGACGACAGGGGACACCCGGACGGCTTCTGGGTGTGCAGCCGGCACTTCCGCCACACGGGGGTGTGTCTGCGGGAGATTGCCGGGAAGCAGCTGGAGCCCATCCGGGTTCCTATAAAAGGGGCCGCCTCCCTCCAGTCAGCGGCGGAAGTCGGGTGGAAGAGGACGGAGCTGGAGTGAGGACTGGAGGCGGCCAGGACAAAGAGAGGCATAGGACTGGAGGCACTGGGGTTTGTGAGTGCACTGAACTGTAAATATTGTGTACAATAAACGTGTGTTGGGTGGAACTATGTTGTCCGTCTGTGTGTGTCCGGGCCAGCGTTCACAACATATACATATACAGTATACATATACATATATAGCAAAATACCCGCACTTTGCAGCGGAGAAGTAGTGTGTTAAAGAAGTAATGAAAAAAAAAAAGGAAACATTTTAATAACGTAACATGATTGACAATGTAATTGTTTTGTCATTGTCATGAGTGTTGCTGGCATAGATGTATATTTATATATATATATTTATATATATATATACAGTGGTGTGAAAAACTATTTGCCCCCTTCCTGATTTCTTATTCTTTTGCATGTTTGTCACACAAAATGTTTCTGATCATCAAACACATTTAACCATTAGTCAAATATAACACAAGTAAACACAAAATGCAGTTTTTAAATGATGGTTTTTATTATTTAGGGAGAAAAAAAAATCCAAACCTACATGGCCCTGTGTGAAAAAGTAATAATAACTGGTTGGGCCACCCTTAGCAGCAATAACTGCAATCAAGCGTTTGTGATAACTTGCAATGAGTCTTTTACAGCGCTCTGGAGGAATTTTGGCCCACTCATCTTTGCAGAATTGTTGTAATTCAGCTTTATTTGAGGGTTTTCTAGCATGAACCGCCTTTTTAAGGTCATGCCATAGCATCTCAATTGGATTCAGGTCGGGACTTTGACTAGGCCACTTCAAAGTCTTCTTTCATTTTGTTTTTCTTCAGCCATTCAGAGGTGGATTTGCTGGTGTGTTTTGGGTCATTGTCCTGTTGCAGCATCCAAGATCGTTTCAGCTTGAGTTGACGAACAGATGGCCGGACATTCTCCTTCAGGATTTTTTGGTAGACAGTAGAATTCATGGTTCCATCTATCACAGCAAGCCTTCCAGGTCCTGAAGCAGCAAAACAACCCCATACCATCACACTACCACCACCATATTTTACTGTTGGTATGATGTTCTTTTCTGAAATGCTGTGTTCCTTTTACGCCAGATGTAACGGGACATTTGCCTTCCAAAAAGTTCAACTTTTGTCTCATCAGTCCACAAGGTATTTTTCCAAAAGTATTGGCAATCATTGAGATGTTTCTTAGCAAACAGTGGTTTGCGTCTTGGAAATCTGCCATGCAGGCCGTTTTTGCCCAGTCTCTTTCTTATGGTGGAGTCGTGAACACTGACCTTAATTGAGGCAAGTGAGGCCTGCAGTTCTTTAGACGTTGTCCTGGGGTCTTTGTGACCTCTCGGATGAGTCGCTCTGCGCTCTTGGGGTAATTTTGGTCGGCCGGCCACTCCTGGGAAGGTTCACCACTGTTCCATGTTTTTGCCATTTGTGGATAATGGCTCTCACTGTGGTTCGATGGAGTCCCAAAGCTTTAGAAATGGCTTTATAACATTTACCAGACTGATAGATCTCAATTACTTCTGTTCTCATTTGTTCCTGAATTTCTTTGGATCTTGGCATGATGTCTAGCTTTTGAGGTGCTTTTGGTCTACTTCTCTGTGTCAGGCAGCTACTATTTAAGTGATTTCTTGATTGAAACAGGTGTGGTAGTATTCAGGCCTGGGGGTGGCTACGGAAATTGAACTCAGGTGTGATACACCACAGTTAGGTTATTTTTTAACAAGGAGGCAATTACTTTTTCACACAGGGCCATGTAGGTTTGGATTTTTATTCTCCCTAAATAATAAAAACCATCATTTAAAAACTACATTTTCTGTTAACTTGTGTTATATTTGACTAATGGTTAAATGTGTTTGATGATCAGAAACATTTTGTGTGACAAACAAGCAAAAGAATAAGAAATCAGGAAGGGGGCAAATAGTTTTTCACACCACTGTATATCTATATATCTATCTATATATCTATATCTATATATCTATATATCTATATATATATATATATATATATATATATATATATATATATATATATATATATATATATCCTTTGGGTTGTAAGCAGCTGTTGCTGGGGGTGCCAGAATCCATTGAGGAAGAAAAATTAAAAACATTATTTGTACAAAATCTTAATTTATCTATCCATTCCTAAATAATTAAATGGGCAGGCTATTTCGTATCAGTGCAATACGCTGCTTGTTAAAATGACTCCTCATCTTATGTGCACTTAGTGCTGCGTGGGTATTATGAACTATCGTATTTGTTCAAGTTCTATTTAAATTTTAAATATAAGTAATTTTTATTTGGTCGACAGAAATATGTTTAGTAGGAATGAAAGTTAAATATAATCATCATTGCATACATTTTTCTTCACCACAGAAATTTAAAGACTAAATCCAACTGCCTGATGGGCTCATCAGGCAGTACATACTCACTGCACCCACTCTCGCGAATCGAACCTCAGACGTCAGCGCTAAAGGCAAAGCCTCTCATGTTGCGCTAGGGTGTGTGGTTCGTTTATTTGACAGTATGTAGATTGGGGTGTGTATATATTTATATATATATATATATTAAACTTTTGAGAATGCAACGTATAGTTTTGTCCAGGAGGAAAGCAATGTTGCCTCAAATCAATGGCAACCTTTTGTAGGGTGTGTCCCTGAGACTTATTAATTGTCATCGTGAAGCAGAGCCTTACTGGAAATTTGAGGCATTTCAATTGAAATGGGAGATCAGGGGGTATAACGGTGATGCCAGGAATACATTCAGAGTGTGGCGCTCTGCTGTTTTTTTGTGTAGTTGCCTTCACACAGCTTCTTCGCTGCTTTATAAACGAACGCCATATAAAGCCATCACCTTGTCAATTGTGTAATGCGTTTTATGAACAGGTTTGATGCATGGAAGTGATCACTCGTACTGCGTTCAGTAAGTTCACGTAAGCTGCTCTCTTGTGTGATGTTGCGTTGTCCACGTCTTAATTTACTGTTAAGGGAGACCCGGCACTTAAAAGTTTCTGGCTGCACTCCGGTTGTAATATGACGAATATATATATTACTTTTGAGAATGCAACGTATAGTTGTCCAGGAGAAAAGCAATCTTGCCTGAAATCAATGGCATCGTTTTGTAGGGTCTGTCCCAGATTCTTATTACTTGTCATCGCGCAGCAGAGCCTTAGTGGAAATTGGAGGCATCTGAATTGAAATGGGAGATCAGAAGGTATAAAGGGGACGCGAGGAATACATTGAGTGTGGAGAAACTCTAGAGACAGGGTGTGTATTAACTTGTGGATTTTTCTGTATTTGGTGGCAGTGTGACGAAGTTGCTTCGGAAGACGGCGTTAGCCGTGGAGCTCAGCTCAGAGCGAAATGAGGTGAATGGGAGGGGAGTTGATGACGTGACTCCCCCAACCGCCTTAACTGTCAATCCCCCACAAACACAGTCTCTTGGAATTTGCATAAGCACAGCCCTTCACCTGCAATTTTAACTTAGTTACAAAGTGATCAAAATTGTCGTTTATATCCTGCGTCCTCTGATTAAACTTGTATCCCGCATTACCGTGGGCATGACAAACACCAGCGGCAGCCTGTCTATGAACTTAATTTAAACTTTAAGTTTACACCGTGCTTTGTTTCCGAAGTAGCAGCACTCATGAATATGGTTGTAAATGTCAGTTGCTCGCTTCTTATTGTTTTGCTGCCTTCTGAATTATATAATGCATGTTTTCTTTAGCGCTTTTTGGAGCTCTTCCTGGTTTTCTACGTACTGCGTTGATAGTCAGTTCACGTGATTACGTGGGAGGCGTGATGATGTCACACAAAACTCCGCCCCCCCACGGCCATCCAGCTTAACTCCATTACAGTAAATGGAGAAAAATAGCTTCCAGTTATGACCATTACGCGTAGAATTTCAAAATGAAACCTGTCCAACTTTTGTAAGTAAGCTGTAAGGAATGAGCCTGCCAAATTTCAGCCTTCTACCCACACGGGAACTTGGAGAATTAGTGATGCGTCAGTCAATCAGTCAGTGAGGGCTTTGCCTTTTATTAGTACAGATATACACACAGACACATATAAATATATATATACATATACACATATACATATACATATATATACATATTTACATATACACATACATATCTACATATATATATATATATACACATACACATATACATATATATATCTACATATATACACACATACATATATATGTGTGTGTGTGTATATATATATATGTGTATATATATATATATATGTATATAAATTGTAACAAAGGTGCTATATAGGCGCCTGACCTGACACAGATAGACACGGAGGCACGTATAAAAAGTACAAAGACTTTTATTTTTCTTCAGCTGTGGGACACGTCTTCCCCGTGCCACACAGCCCAAACACAGTCCCAAAGCACAACAAACACAATCCTTTTTCCTTGACCATCACTCCTCCTCAAGATTAGTCCTCCTCCTCCCGACTCTGGCTCCTCGAGTGGTGGTGGCTGGGCCCTTTTATAGCCCACCCAGAAGCGTTCCAGGTGATTGACCACCTGGTCCTAATTGCACTTCCGGGTGGGGCTGAAGACTCATTCAGCCAGGCTGTTGGAAGCAGACAGCCCTCCCTAGCGGCCACCCTGGGCCCCAACCAAGCTGTGGAGGACTCCATCTCCCATGGAGCCCTGCAGGTGGTTGGGGAATCACCGTCGCCAGGGAGGCTGCCACCAAGCGTCCCGGGGGAGATATTGGACTGGCCATAGTGGCTCCCCCGGAACATAAGCAGCAGGGGTGTCCCTGCCGGGCATGGAACCTGGCTGTCCTTCACAGTATATATATTGAAATAGTTTTACTGTCAAATAATGCAAAGAGTATGCGACACGTGTTTTTCCCTAAATCTGAGCTCATCAGGCATACACACTCACTGCACCCCTCCTCAGAAATCGAACCTCAGACATCAGCGCTAGAGGCGAAGCCCCTTGCGTTGCACCACGGCGTGTGGTTCGTTTATTTGACAGTATGTAGATTGGGGTAATTACATTCAAGGTTATATATACTGTATATATATATAGCAAAATACCCACACTTCTCAGCGGAGAAGTAGTGTGTTAAAGAAATTATGAAAAAGAAAAGGGAACATTTTAAAAATAATGTAACACGATTGTCAATGTAATTGCTTTGTGACTGTTATGAGTGTTGCTGTCATCAAGGATTTGATTATCATTATTTCTTTCAATCAGGTTCGTATTTGGAGAATGCGTTGTGTTCAATTTACATTCAGTGTTTGTCAACCGTTGTAAAGATAACAGGTTTCATTCATTCCTTTCTTACTGCATCAATAAAGAGCTTGTCTTCCTCTTTATTTGAGACATCACACACTGCATGCACAGGTTTTTTTTTACACTTTCTTCCTTTAGCTGGACATTGACTTTTTTCATCGTGTGCTTCATTCAGTCAGTTCACGTGAGCCGCTCGGAGTATATGCATCGAAGGTTCTCAGCTGTGCTTGTGCTATCTCGTGCGATGTCCATGGCTTTATTTAATGTTAGCTAAGACCCGGCACTTAAAAGTTTCTCTCGCAGTTTCGCTGAGTTTGTGCCAAGCACCACCCTGACCATCTCATCTTCATTTCCATAAGCACAGTCCTAAACCTGTGAATATTTAGCGACAGAGTGTTTCTATTGGATTGCCGCTGACGGATGGCCTTATATGGGAGGCACTCAATTACGTGGGAGGCGTGACGATGAGAGACGCAACTCCGCCTCTCATGGCGACCGAGCTGCAGGCTATGGCCGGTATATATGTACATAAGTAGGTTCCAGTTATGACCGTTACGCGTCGAATTTCGAAATAAAACCTGCCTAACTTTAAATGTAAGAAATGAGCCTGCCAAGTTTCAGCCTTCTACCTACACGGAAAGTTGGAGAATTAGTGATGAGTGAGTGAGTGAGTGAGTGAGTGAGTGAGTCAGTCAGTCAGTGAGGGCTTTGCCTTTTATTAGTATAGATTAGGGTTCAGAGAAAAGAAAAAAAAATAGGGACACAGTGAGAAAAAAGCTAGAAATGTCAACTTTAATCTCGAAATTTCCACTTTAATCACGTAGTTTATTTTGTCATTAAAGTAGAACATCATAAACGTCATCTTTAAATCGTTTAATTTACTAGTTCCTCAAATACCATTGTAACTATATTAGCACTTTACATACTTTGTTTTGTATGTATTCTTCTATGTGGTCTATGTGTGTGAATCACTACGTGCTTCTTAAACTGGCTTTCTCTTCCTCTGACTGGACACAGAATCTGTTACATTCGTGATATTACAGCTCTTTGAATAATTAAAATACTGAGATGTATACTTGATACAGTATCATTTTCATGATGATAGGAGTTAAAGCATGTTATTAAAATGGGAATACAGTGGCTCAGTAATAATGATGAGCAGGCGCCCTGTCCAGAGACTGCCTCATACAAGATGCTTGCTGCTGCACAACCTTCAATGAAATACTTTACTGTAGCAGTACTGTCTCTTTCAAACATACAAACTCCCAATTCCTGTCCTTCCTTTTCTTTCTCCAAGTAACCAATCACCACACAATCAGCTCTGTAATAGATGTTAAGCTTAGAATGTCGATTCTTCAAAACCTTTAAGGAACATTGAAATATCTTTGTAGTAAATGTTGAATTATTCTATTCATCTATTCTTCCAGTGTCGTGCCAGCCCCAGCAAGAATACAGCTCGAGGCAGGAACAATCCGTGAACTGGCTCCAGCTCCTTGGTAGTGCTGCAACACCATGTCCTCACATGTTTAATTATTGACAACATAGATTATTTAAATGATGTTAACATTTTATCTGTACAAAGTAATAAACTTATTTTGCTGCATTTAATCTTAAAAATGATATTGTTATCATATGTAAATATGTGTTTTTTAAAGTGGCACAGGTTGTTCAATATTATAACTGTATCGCAAGTTTACCGTGAGGTAATTGTACTAATAACTACAAACAGTTCTACAAGGAGCACTTGATGGACTGATTGAGTGCGTTTATAGTTCTTGGGATGAAACTGTTTCTGAACTGCCCTACAGGAAAGGCTCTGAAGCTTTTGCCATTTGAGAGCAGTTCAATAGGCAGTATGGCTGAGGCAGTGTGTGCTTGATGCTGTATACAGATAGTTCTCTTTCTGATCAGATTGCACACTCAGATACAGTGGGATAAATAGTCTGAGTGGTGAATTGAGAGGAACAATGCTAAAGCAGCTATGGTATTTGGAGTAGTTTGGACATTCCGTGGACCATTATATTGTTACAGGTTCATTACAATCAGATGCCTTCAAACTAATAAACAATATGCAGTAAATTTCAGTGTATATGATAAAGCCGCGTCAGGGATGTGGATTTAAAAAAGAAAGGCAAACCACATTGGAACAAAAGCAATGCTTTGACGCTGGGTTCCACCAGTCTGCAAACTGAGCGGAGAACTTGCGTACACCAGGGTTTTAGCTAGCGTGAAAATGTGTGTGGCTTTACACCAAGTTTAGGTTTTATACATTGTGATGTGAGCGTGGAAATGGGGTTACGCAACATTTTTGTGTGTACGCACCATTTATACATGAGGCCCCTGGTCTGGACATGTGATGATCAATCTTTTACTTAATAATTGCTTCCATTAAGTTACCTGTAAAACAATTTAAGCATACTGGCCTATAGTTACTTGGATCAGCATGATCACACTTTATATACAACAGGATGATTCCTAGTGTTTAGGAATTTTCCCCAGAGATTTTTGAAAAATATGCATCAAGCTTTTTTGTATGTATTTGCAAATTTTCTTAAGCAACTTAACAATAAGTGTTACGTGGTGCTGGTACTTTGTTGGATTTTAGCCTATTTAATCTAAGCAGTACATCTCCCTCTACAAGTTTCAAATCACTTTTGATCTAGTTTCGCCTAGGACTTTGATTTTTCTGAAAACATTTATGAATGTTTAATGACCGCTGTATCTTGATCATTGCTATTGGTATTGCTAATACTTCTGTGGTACACCAATAAGAAAGACTCATATATTCTACTTGCTATTTTAGTACCACAGAATCCACCACTGTGCGCAAGGCTCTGAATTTTTTGTTTTTGATTATTTCCACTCTTTCTTTCTAATTAGGCTTTACTTTCTTTTAAATTCCTTTCAATATGTCCTAGTCCTGTTGTTGAAGCTTGAGCTTAAGTACATATAATTACGGCTTATTTCAGTATCAATTTATAATAACTTTCATTTATAAGTGATTAGGAAATACATAATGCTTGAATGTTTATTCATGTACATTCAAATAGTTATAAAAATATTAAATAGTAACATTTTCATTAATAAGTTATTTAAAAAAACATTATGTAATACTTTTATGAAAAAATATGTGCAACTTTAGCAAACTTTAAGTCTGGGTGCAGTGGAAGCCTTTGTTTACTTGTTTACGCAAGGTTGTTCACAATCTGCAGTCTCTCTGTATGTAAACATTTGTGAATTTTTTTTGAGAAATCCTTGATGCAATCTATGTTTATTAGTCAATTATGTACTGCCCTTACTTAGGACAATCTTTGAAGCCTTGTAAACAAACTTATCTTTTCAATGAGTGACTTGTTTTGTAATTAAGGAAATATAGATATTAAAATGTATCAGCTACAAAACCTTACATTGCAGTTTAGATGGAGGACTATGCTGTACTTGCAGACGCTATTGTGGACTGAAATATGAAAAATGCCTTGCAACCTCTCTTACGGATTTTAGATTAGAAGTCTTTTTGCAGAATTTCACCGGCTCTTGCCTAACCAAAGAATGAAGTCTCCTATTTTCCACACTGCTTCACATTTTTACAAATCATTTTTCATCAGTTGTAGGTCTTTTTGTGGTACCCAATCTAACTGAAACATTTCTATTATTGTAAAGGTTTGCAGAAGTTTATTATTACTGTAAACAATGGTATTTAATCATAAAATGATACTCTTGTGTTATTTACTGTACTGGCACTAATTATAACTATTGTCACGCATGCGTGACTAGGAGACCACAGATGGATCTTAAAACACATCAAAGGACGTTCGCCGGCGGGGAATGGCAGGGTACTAACCTTGTTTCTTTGTTTTCCAGGACTAAAGACACTCCGCCATAAGACCTTGCCCGCAGTACATTCACTTCCGCCCTTCCTCCGCCATCTTCTCTGACATCAGCAGTCCCATCATCCATCACGCCTCCTTCCCAGTATTCCTGCACTTCCGGCTCCTCCCAAATAAAAATGGCCGCCGACGCCTAGTATGGCGTCGCACATGAATGTATTTTTTCTTGTGTTTTGACCCTGCATTTTTTTGTTAAAGAGTCTGGAGTGTCGACAATATAAGGGGCCGGAAAACCCCAAACCTTTTTGTTGCCTCCTATTGAGTCTTTTACTCTATGTTTCTTGAGTTGGGAGTAGTAGTTTTGGATTTTGTATTAATATCTGGTTCCAGCTCACAATTTTAATGATTTTAATTTTTCGGGGGTTTTTGATCAAGATTTCAATTCAGTTATATTTGGGATTTTGCATTTAAGGTTAAAAAGTAGGAGAGACTTTTCTCACTCATTCAAGAATTAGTTTAATGTATGCAGTGGTTTGGTTTATCCATCTACTGTAGTTTTTTTTTATTTACAATTAGTTTTGTATTAATAAATACTTCATTATTAATGGTATTTATGCTATTAATAGGTTAGGTAGCAATTAATTATTTGGTTGAAGTATTTAGGTTTTAGCTCATTCCCTGTTACCTGCCTTAAGGATATCTGACATTCGCTATTTGACAGGTTTTTACAAAAACGTATACAGATATAATTTTTTATTTAAACCAAATCATCTTTTACTGTAAACATTTCAGTAAAGTATATATATTTGTAATAAATATTTAACCATACCATATAGTACACTACATTTTCAAATGGTATAATATTCTTTTACCTGCCTAATGCAGTTTTGAACTACAGGTACAGGAGCCAATTCCAGCACGATTTAGAACTGTCCAGAGACCAGGCCTAAAATGGGTACCAGTATATTGCAGGCCTACTATTTCTCTCATACACACGCACACACTAACACACTCAGAGCCATATTAGACTCTCCAGCAAACTTTAAATGCACAATAATACATTTTCATTATATAAAATTTAGTATGTAATTTCTGTGATGTCCAGCCACATTTCTGTGGGAAACTGACCACCCATTTTGACACTCTGGACACCACTGGCCAGGGAGACAGCGAAAGCTGTAGTTGTAGACCATGTGAAGCAGGACTGACTATTAGGGATATGTATTATGGGCTACGCAGTGGGATGCCAACTCTTTTCAGATACAGATTTGAGCTTATATATACAGATCTATTCAAGCTATGAAGCACAGAGTCATATTGTAGTTATATACCTCTTACTGATTCCAAAAATAGACTTTTTATAATTCTGACTGCTT
Source organism: Polypterus senegalus (assembly GCF_016835505.1). NCBI lineage: Eukaryota > Metazoa > Chordata > Cladistia > Polypteriformes > Polypteridae > Polypterus > Polypterus senegalus. The sequence continues at coordinate 45,672,056 of NC_053163.1, forward strand.
GCAGAGTTCATTTCCAAGAACTTGTACTGACACATGATATTTCTACATGTTTCATTCATGCCGCAGGCTCTGCTTTGTTAATGGTATTATGACTAACATTTGCAGCTGCTTCTCAATTAGATGATAGAACAGACAAGTGATGTACTGATTGATGGCCAGGTTAGACTTGTTTTGTCATTTACTGATACTGGCACTTTCTCTAATCTGACTCTGCCTGTTGCATCTTAATCATTTAGCGCAGGAAAGCTGTCTTTGCTCTGACAGATTAACTGCTTGCATTGCCTAGTCTTCTATTTGTATGTCAGATTCTTGTTATATAAATATTTTTTGTCAATCAATGTTTGTTAGCAACTGTCTTCAAATGGTTTTTTTTTCACATTTATCGCTTACAAATTCTAGAAGTATTTCAAGTTCAAGATGTTTGATTTTTGCAGGAATTGAAAATAGAAAATATTTTGAAATTCCTTAATTTGAGTTTCAAAAAGGTATAATCAGTACATACTCCATGCAAAACATATAAGTAAATATATATACCATTTTGCGATGAGATAAAGCTATAGTTTGTCAGGTGCATGGAACAAAGCCATATAGTGATCTATGTGAGAACGTACCATACAGGTAATAAGAAAGAATGTATAGTCTGCCATGGAGAGTGATGCCAAAGAAGAGAAAACTACAGGGTCCAAAAGGCTAAGGATGGCTATATGGTAGGGTCAGTGAAACATCAAAGATTAAACATATCTGAGTCTATAGAGGGCTGTGCAAGAGAAAACAACATCTCCTGGCTGATATGAGACAGTAGGTACTCCCAACTCTGAAGGGTGAGATGATGTTTGCATTTTCAAGATGAGACCAGGGACCATGTCTTATCCAGCCATTAAAAGTAGTAACAAATTGCCCTTAGAAAATAAGCAATGTGTAAGCCACCTTGGAGTCTCATCGCTCCAAGGTATTTGAAGGGCTGACAGAGGGACCTGATGAGTGACAGAGTGAATTCTTGCCTGATGCTTAGTAATACTAATATTAAGCTCAGGAATTACTTCAGAATAATGCTGATTCAGGGCAAAGCGTGACTATTAGAAGATTAAGCATTCAAATCAAATAAAGTTTATTGTCTTGTTTGCATAGTACAATGAAATTCTTGCTTTCATGGCTCCTCTGCAAACTGACATGAAGGCCAAAGTAAAGTAATGAAAAATAGATGTAAAGTGAGAGGTAGGGAGACGTCTGCTATCAACCAAGTGGTCAAGCAAATGAGGTATCCCATCAGACCTAAAAGGATTCTAACCTGTGTCCATTTTTTTGCCTCCTCTTAGTAAATATGCTGGGATAACCTGAGTTCCACAGACACCGTTCTTGTGTATTAGTAGCTGAATTCAACTATTGGTCAACAATGAATACTACAGTTTTGCTCAAAAACTTCTAAGCTGAGCATTCTAAATAAAATTGACCAGAATGCATGATGTGGAAAAATTACATCAAGCTTCAGAGCCTTTATCTACTGAACACTTCCTAGAAACCACACTTATTCTACTCAATGCACAATCAGATACTTGCTTTGCCTTTTCTTTGTAATATTGTGGGACACTGTGACCATGCAAGGTACAAATTAAGCAGAGTTAAAGAACTGTGCCTGCAGCGTCTCTCTACAGAGTTTTTAGTAGTACCACAAAGCTCCTCCAAACTTATTCTTTCTCTCTCTCTCTTTCTCTTTCTCTCATTCATTCTTGGTAACTGGTGGGTTGTCTCTTTTCTAGCATCCCAAAAGAACATTACCACATACAATCCCTAGCTCCTAGGTTTCTCTTGAATTCTTGTAAACATCTCATTATAATGCAGTTATCCAAGCAAATAGAGAACAGTAAGCTTAACGAACCTTATGGGTGAATTAATGGAAGCAATTAATGGAAAAGATTAAGTTCTGATGTGTCAGTGAACAATCAACATATCTTTAGATGGGGGAGATTGTGTGTCTAATATTTTACAGTTTTTTAAGGCATCGTATGATAGATTAGCACTCAAACTAAGAGATGCAGGTGTTTATCATGCAAGGCATAGAGGAGTGCAAAAACAGGTCAATAGCAGAAAACAAAGGGAATTGGTCACTTTGAATTTTAGATATTCATTCACTCTAAAGTGTATATTCCCCTTTGTATACTAACCCAGTAACAGAGGGCACTTCAAGGTGAACTGTGTTACTTCGATCCAGTACAATAGATTGATAGGGTTATTATTTACACATATACAGAGTATAGTGAAATTTTTACTTGCATGTGCTAATCACCACTCTCCAACACCATGATGAGTATGTACTGAGACATAGGGTGCAGCAGTTAGTGATGCTGCTTAATGGCTCTAAAGCCCCGGGTTTGAATGGACTCCAGCTTGTTGACATTTCATAACGGAAAGTGAAACTTGGATAAACTAATGTGTGCATTCAAGTTTCAACATCTTATTAAACATTTTGACTACTTTCTTTAGAAAAATCTAAGTATGCCATCTACCAAATGATGAACTTAATAAAAATCCCTGAGGTTATTTTCTAATTTAGTAGTCTACACCTACAAGTCCAGCTTTAAAACAATTTAAATGTACAGAAATTCTGAAAATAAATGGCAAAAATAATTAAGCTGCATGCTTGAATTTACTGTTTTTATTTACAGTATATAGGTGCTTTACCAATAGTTAGTGGGTTGCTACATAGATTTCCATATGGCTAAAAATGGATCATTTTAAAAGTAAGAGAATAAAAGACCTTTTTAGGGATATCTTGTGAAACCATGCTTGACTTGAACCAGTGAATGAATTAATCATGCTACGGGTTACAACTTCAGAACAAAAAGGTAAATGATTCATTCAGTTATGACCTGAGCTATAAAACTATAATATATGTTCAAAGGTAACTATGAGAAGTGCTAAAATCTTTTTGCTTCTCACCTGCTCAAATATCTGAAATAAATCAAATCAGTTTTATTCTTTTTGATAGATGTTAATTATTGATCTGACTCATTTATCCCTCTTTACGATGACAATCCATAAATCTTAACACACAATTTATATCCTGTCTTGTATTGTTCATAGCTCCATGAAACATTTTCAAACATCTGCCCATAGATGCATCAGAATTTTTAAGAAGCAGCAACTAGCATTGTACCCTGGAGAATTCAACTTTATCCATTATAAATTTCAGGAGACAAGAAAATCTTTCTTGACAATCTAATTAAGCATTTTTGTATGACTGAATCTTCCAAAATGAATGTTGTTTTGGCAGTGAAATCACTAGGGTGCATTTTGATTAGACAGCAGAAATAAAAATCTTTACATTGCATGTCTTAGATGCTGTATATAGGTTGTATGTGTCACTAGTGGCATATGATTTTTTTCCCCATAAGATAATAAACCTACAAATTCTGTAAGGGCTGTTTATTATTTTTATAGGTAATAATAATGACTTTCTGTATTATTTATTGTATTTGTAGCATATCCTTTATATTATCACACACAAACATTTTAAAAAGAAAGCTTTAAAAAACTACAAGTTCTAAATTTGCCAAGGTATATATAAAAAGGAAATAAAATTAAGCATTAATCTTCTTCTTCTTTCGGCTGCTCCCTTTAGGGGTTGCCACAGTGGATCATCTTCTTCCATATCTTTCTGTCCTCTGCATCTTGTTCTGTTACACCCATCACCATGACAAAATTGCTTTTTTATATGTTAAGAGTCAAAAGTTCCTTTAACTGACTAGCTGAACACATCCAGCCTAAAGTAATGATGAGGACTGCATTCATAAACAGAAAATGAAATTGACTGTAACTGCAATCAGAAATACAAGGAGCCAAGAAGCACAGCAAGCAATATCCGCATTTTGAACAAAGCTGATTCAAAGAATAAATTCTTGTAAATAAATGGATAACATAACACAGCTGGCTGTCATAGCTAATACCCTGAAAATGCTTGCTTTTTAGATGTAGTGTTTTAGATCTACTGGCTGAAAAATTAATTAGTTTGATTTAAGATGACTATAAAGTTCTGAAAGTGCATTTCTAGCAACACTTTGACTGTAGTCATGCCAATGATGATGTACATTGATTGATGCTATATTAAGTCAATGTGCAAAATCATATTTTTCTGCCATTTCAAACTTTACAAAAGAAGTCAACAACTTTTTATAAGTTAATAGTATACAACCTTCAATAATGATTTAACTGATACCATTGAAACAAGTAGCTCAGCATCAAATAATTGCAACGAATCCTTCAATACATAGTAAGCAAGTAGTAAATGAGCAAATCCTAATACATTTTATATACATATTCTGAGAAGTTCAGCCTGGACACAACCAAACAGACACCAACTCTTCATAAAAACACACTTTTATTTCTCCGCAAAAAAAGTCCCACACAGCACAGTGCTTCCCAAACCAAACACCCCTTACTCGGGCCTTCACTTGTCCTTGGGCTGCCTTTCCTCTCCTCATGGGAGCTTCGACCTGCTCCAACTCCCGAATCTAGCTCCCTGATTGTTAGGAGGCAGCCCCTTTTATTTCCACCCGGATGTGCTCCAGGTGCCTAATGACGTCCTTCCAACAGCACTTCCTGGTGTGGCGGAAGTGCTGCCTTTGCACCTGGGAGCACTCCGGCCGTCGTTGGAAGGATCTTCCTCCACTTTCCCAGGTGTGGTGGAAGTGCATGTTTCCCGGGCTCCACGACGCTCGGGGTGCCCCCTGGTGGTGGCCACGGGCCCCAATGGGCTTGAGCCTCCTTTCTCCTTTCCTGTGGTGCCCTCAACATCCAGGGCGGTTGCCCCCACATGGCCTGGGGGACATATAAGCCACCTTATAAGACGCCTTCCAGGCATCCCGGCTGGGTCTGACCCCTAGCCTCCTGTGACAATATATATACATAGATATATATATATATATATAGTGCACCACCAGGGGGTGCACCAGCTGCCCCAAACTAACACAGACAGACATGGGACACAAGTTCAGCACATACATTTTTTATTTTTCTTTCTTTTCCCATGGAAAACACCTTCCCTTGTTTTCCATTGTCACAGTACAAGTACAGTGCAGCACCAAACACTCTTCCTTCTCTCTTTTCTTCTTTCTCTTTGCCTCCACTCCTTCTGGCAATGCTTTGTCTTCTCCCACCTGACTCCTGACTCTGGCTTCCAGAGTAGTGGCTGCTGATTCCTTTTATGAGGCGCCTTGAAAAGCTCCAGTGCTCGGTGACCTTTTGACAGCACTTCCGGGCGTGGTGGAAGTGCTGCAATTAAGGGCTCAGCACCAGCTGCAGCACCCCATTGCAGCACTCACAAAATCCAACAGGGCTGCACCAAACTTAAGCTGCCATGGAGCCTTGCAGGGGTCCAAGGCATCACTGCAAACCAGGGAGTCTGCCACCTAATGCTCCGAGGAAGATAATCCCATTCAGGCAAGGGCCCCCACCGTATGCCACTATATATTGTAAGAATAACACAGACAAGTCATAAAGATTTGGGGTGTTTTAGGCCCCGTATACTGTAACCAAGGTCTTCAAGAATCTCAAAAAAACAGAAAATTACATCAGTCAAGGGATGGTTGCACGGACATTATAAAGAGGTGGACCGGAAATTAGGGACATGGAATGCTGGGAAGGCGTAATGGTGGATGGGTAGTGGGCATCATCAATGGTGGACCAGAGGAGAGAAAGGAACCCGGAAGTGATGGCGCTTTGTTTATGTGGGATAGATCATGTCAGCGGCAATTCGTCCTTTCTATGGAAAGAGAGAGAGAGGTTAGTCCCCGCCTTTGTTCCTTGGCACGACTTGTCGCGATGCTCATCAGGTCCTTAAGCTGCTCCCCATGCGCTCGTATATATATATATATATGACATAATATATATATATATATATATATATATATATATATATATATATATATATATATATATATAGTAATACAATACTTCCACAAAGAAATATTTTTACACACAGAAAAAGGTTTGGGGATCGTCTCCGTATATTGTTGTCCAGACAAATGAAAAAGAGGTTGATTCATATGACTTTTCAGTGCAAAATGAACAATGAACTGCAGACAAACTGGAGTTTATATAACATGATGGATTATGGGACAGGAAATGGTTGGCTGGAAGTGACGATTGGAGGCAGGGAAAAGAAACCAACGTCATCAGGATTGGAGAGGAGTAATGGATTGATGAAACCGGAAATGGCGTCATCAGGGTGAGCCGGAAGTGACATCGTGGTGGCCATTTTGAACCCAGAAATGGGACTTCTTATTTTTCTTCGAATTTTCTGTAGGTAAAAAGAGATTAAGGTAAGTATCACATGATAACCCTTTGTCTCGCGATATTTCACTCATCTTTAGGCTCTTTGCCTCCAACTCGCACGTACGTGACTATTAATATATATATATATATATATATATATATATATATATATATATATATATATATATATATATATATATATATATATATATATATATACACACATACATTTATGTATATATCACAAAACAAATTGCAGCTATTTAGGAATAAGGATCAATTCAATGAACAAAGTCCATATCAGCAGTACCAATGGAGTAGAAAATCCCGTGTTATGCAGAGAAAAATGTATCACAGAGGGCCTCACTGATGTGTTTTGGAATCACCATAAATACAATAAACAACAACTATTTTTTGTAAAACAATAACATTATTATAGATTGGGGTGATGAAAGTAACACATGTTTAAGCATTTTCAAATTACAGATGTGACCAACCAATGCAGGGCCATCCAGAATGCTTACAGTATAAAGGTTTATTATACAGTATATTATCACTAGCTTCTTTGAGATTTCTTGTGTACATATTATATAGTCTGCTTAATTTATTTGCCTTTTGCAATTTTTAATTTACCAAAACTTTCCTTAATATCCCATAAGGCTATTGACATGATCCTGAACCTTTCTACTAAGAAAAATGTTGATGAGCATTTCCTTTCTGTGTATTTTACACTTGCTTTTTTATTACCCTATACCTACCTCAACCTTGTCTGTTTTACAAAAATATTGTAAAAACCTCACTTAAAGAGACACAGGTGTTCCTTTTCTGGGTTAGTCCATCAAACTCATTTGACATTTTTTTTATGATACTAATAATAAATAATAATAATAAATTTTATTTATATTGCACTTTATATTTTAGCAATCTCAAAGTGCTACAGAGAAAAAATAAAAAAAATAAAATAAGAAAATCTGTTTATACTTTAACAAAATATCTTTCTAAAAAGATGAACTTTTAGATTCCGTTTAAAAACATCAGTCGACTGTGGGTCTCTCAGGTAGTCAGGGAGGGCGTTCCACAGTCTCGGAGCCACAGATGAAAAAGCCCTATCACCCATACTGCGAAGTTTGGTTCTAGGGACTTGGAGAATGTTGGTGTGTACAGAGCGGAGGGTGCATGAGGAAGTATGAGGGGTAAGGAGTTCCTGTAAGTAAAGGGGGGCATGTCCATAAATGCACTGATGGGTAAGGAGAACGACCTTGTACTCTATTGTGAGTGGGACAGGGAGCCAGTGAAGGGTTTTCAGGATTAGGGTGATGTGGTCATGTTTTCGCACCCTCATCAGGATCCTGGCAGCGCAATTCTGAATATACTAGAGTCTCTGAATACTCTTGCCAGGAATCCCGATGAGGAGCGCATTACAGTAATCCAGCCTGGAGGAGACAAAGGCATGGACGAGCTACTCTGCATCTGCCAGGGTGAGAGTTGGGCGGAGTTTAGCAATGTTCTTGAGGTGGTATAAAGAAGACTTACAGAGGTGTTTGATGTGGGTGTCAAAGGTGAGTTGGGGGTTCATTTTAACACCCAAATTGGTGACAGATGTGGAAAGGGGAATGTTTTGGCCAGCGAAAGTTATACTGGTGATGGTTGAAGAGCGGAGATGGTGTGATGTGCCAACTAAGATGGCTTCTGTTTTGGATCTGTTTAGCTGAAGAAAGTTGAACCTCATCCACGCCTCTATCTCCTCCAGGCAGGTAGTCAATGTAGATATTAGCAGAGGAGCAATAGAGGAGGTGGGGGTAGTCCTGAGGTAAAGCTGAGTGTCATCAGCATAGCAATGAAAAGATAAACCAGGTCTGCTAATGACATTTCCAAGAGGGAGCATGTAGATGGTGAAAAGGATGGGGCCTAGCACAGAGCCCTGTGGGACACCACAGGTGATGTTGTGGGTATGAGATTTTGTGCTGCCCAGGGTGACATGCTCAGTTCTGCCGGTCAGATAAGATGTGAACCAATTGTGAGAGTCCAATGGTGTATTTCAGGTGGTGAAGGAGAATGTTGTGGTCTCTTGTGTCAAAAGCAGCTGTCAGGTCAAGGAGGATGAGTAAAGAAGGGGAACCAGTATCTGCTGTTATCAGAAGATCATTGGTGACCCTGACCAGGGCTGTTTCGGTGCTATGGCCAGGGCGGAAACCAGACTGAAACTTTTCAAACAGATTATTCAGTTTGAGGTGATCATGGAGTTGTGTTGCAACAGTTTTTTCCAGAACTTTAGAGAGAAATGGAACATTAGAGATGGGCCTATAATTGGAGAGAGCTTCAGGATCCAGGGTGGGTTTTTTTCAGTAGAGGTCTGATGACAGCAGTTTTTAGTGAAGAAGGAATATGGCGAGCCAAGAGAAAAGTTTATGATCCTGGTGATAAGTGGACATTATTTTGCCTTTTGACCACACATTGCCCGAACTGATCGAGGATCCGCTGCTTCCCATCATCAACTCAACATGTGATATTTTCAATATTTATTTAATTATTTATTTATCTATTTTTTACTTTTAAGTGCCTTGAAAATAAAATAGTATGGTCTAAAAAGTCATTACCTCTTTTCTCCTGTTTATGGTGGTATTTTATGAACAGTACATTTATTCACTTTGTCTTCTGTTAGCATCCATTCATCTCTTATTATTTGCAACTCATTCTTCCTCCTTTCTCTGATTGCAACATTTCTTGATCACATTTCTGTAAAAGTCTTTCAGTGGTTATTTGCTTATTATGTTTTACAAGTTCATTCCTCTCCCATTACATATTTTCTTTTATTACATGAATTAGTTTTCTTGGCCTTGGCCATTTTCCACTAACCCATACAGTACCATTTCTTCTGCCATTTGATTTACTCCTAGCATCTCCTTCCACTTATTAACTACAGTACTATATTCCACACTTCTTGGGCTTTTTTTACAATACGAAAAATCATGTGGTACGGTTTCTGGAAATGTACAATTTTCTCTCTGACATATTTGTCTTTTATTCATTCTTCTATTGACTGAGTTGCGAGTACTTCATGTACCATTAGCCACCCAATATCCTTTTGTTTATTTGTCAGTTCTTTGTCTGCATTCTGTTGTAAAACTTTCCTTGATTGTTCTTGGATAAAGGAATTAATCTTGACAACCTTGTCTTCTTTTTCAATGTATTTTTTCAATTCTTTTAGCCTTCCGTATATAGACATTGCCTGCCTCCCATGTATACACCTAATTATTGCCATGTAATGTTTTAGTGTATCAAATTTGTCTGTTATCTGCTAGTTTTAATAATTGCCCTTCCTCAGCTCTGTTCCTAGTAAATATTGTATCATGTTTGAGGCTTTTCTTTCTTATTTAAGTCAATATTTATTGCAGTTGCAGCAAATTTTAACAGATAATCCTTTTCTATATGAGAGTAACCTTTACCTTCCTTTTCTCTGCTTTTTATTATCACTTTCCTTGACACTTTTTCATGTTTAGAACCTCAAAGAAAAACAGAGCAAGGTCTCTTTTGTTTTTTTCTGGGTGGAAAACGGAACAGTGGCCAAATAAGTAAGTTTGGGTATTATAATTGGTTTCAAAACCTATCAGTTGTGTCCACCTCTTCACAAGAAGCCACCTTGCCTGCTGCTAAAATGAAACCCTTGTGACTTACTGTATATAGTAACTTTGCAATGAGACTTCGTTTTGTGCAGATGGCATTTCAAAAGGTCAATGTAAACAGGTTATGTCATTTTCTATCCAGCTTAATCCTGACCAGGGTCATGGGGGCTGCTGGAGCCTATCCCTGCTAGCATAGTGGAATGCACAAAGCTTTAAAAGCACATCCCTCAAGAATTCAAAACCTTTATGGAAGTCCCTCCTTGATAGATAGACTCCAGATAGACAAGGCATCGGGTAAAAAGAATGCTTGCCAGCACCATTCAGTCTTCAAATATGACTAGTGCCTTGCTGAGGCCTAAGTTTCCAGGGTATATTTAACACTTAATTTTTATACTGTATAAGCTATGTTTCTTTATATAGACTTTTAAAGGTTACTTTGAAACCATGAGAGCTATTTAACAATTTTCATGTTGCTATGTGTGATCTAGAGATGGCAAAGGAGAATGCTGCCTTCTGCAGGTTTCAGTGGTGAGTGCCACCTGCCAGTATTGTATTCGTAGGTCCAAAGAAGAGAACTAGGTTGATTTTGCTACAAGATCTACTGGCTCTTCAGATGGGTAAAAATTGACAGTCTGGGGACAAGGACCACAAGGAAGACCTATGAATACCCTGAAAACTCAGTGATCTCCATATTTCCATCTAATGTAGAATGCTTTTTGTAAATGATGGGGACACATATTGCTCTACAAGCAGAGTGGACAATGTCATCTCTAGGTGAAGGGAGTTATCCCCAAAGGCATATAGCTGAGTTAATACTTTTAGCATTCCAAACAGCATGGGTTACCTTAGAAGACGTTGCTTGTTGCCTGGCATTGATGTGAGTGTATCTTGGCCCTATCTTAAAGTGTCTGGAGGTGATGTTTGTTACTGGTTATAAAATGGATGCGTTAGCCCTCCTTGAAGCTACAAAGTCCTCCTCAAGAGATTTATTTGAGTCTCAGATAAGTGTAAGGAACCCGGGCCCAATTGTCATAATAATCTGAGGCAAGCTCCAGTTGCCTCCTGGCCACATGAATGTCCATTTTGGGAAAAATCCTGGAAATTTTTCACCTTTTACATTTTTTACAAAACAGTAATTCCTATCCATTTTTATTTTCATTATTAAAATTATATAAAATGTGTATTTGAAATATATATACACATATACAAATATGTATATTTTTAAGAAAACATGTTGAGGGGAAAATGAATTTGGATAGTGGGGCCTATTCCCTGTAGACCACAAACCACCTAAACAACTTCTCTGACTGTGCTTTAAGTGCTTAAATCACTCTCAGAATAAAAAGTATTATTAAAGATTATAAAACAAGCTATAGGAAACCATGCTGTGAGCGGTGAAAGGTTTCTGGGGAGGAAGAAAGGTAGTGAGGTGAGGAGTGCAGCCAAACCTTCCTCCACTGGGGATAAAGAGGATCAGACAGCAAGAACAAAGAGAAGAAAAAAAATGAGAAAAAATCAATTGAAAGACAAATAGACAAAATGGAAACATGAGAGCCAAGGCAGAGTGAGAGCACAGGAAAGGAGGCAAGCCATTTGGGGAAGCCCCGGGCAAAGCAACACCATTTTGGGGGTATGTTCAAGGAGGTATGCACTGGGACATGCGACTTAAAAAAACTGATCCTGTGTTTTAAACCTTGACTTTAACCCATTCAGTGGTTTATTTGCTTATTTAGATTGTAACCACCACATACACACAGTTTTTATCATGGATTGTTTATTTATCGAAGACAGCACTACACTTTAATTTCAACATTGTTCATTGTTAATAAAACTTTCACCATGCACCGTGTGCACCAGCCTTGCCTGCTTATGTGCCCTCATTGCACTTGTCTATCCCAGTCATGACAATCGATGACCCAGGTTTAAGAAGGTGCTCGCAGCTGTGGGCAACCAGGGCATCTCTGGTTACTGTTACATTTAAGTGAGTGATCAGTTACATTTGAGCCAAACTCTGTCAATGATGGAAAAAAAGAAACTGAATCCAATTTGACCAAATAATCCACATGATTTTTGGGGTTCCATATCCCATACTAGAGCACTGAATTCAACTTTAATATTCCATCAATCATATAGGCAGTTTTCCATCTCTCCATCCATTATCCAACCTGCTATATCCTAACTACAGGGTCATGGGGGTCTGCTGGAGTAAATCCCAGCCAGCACAGGGCGCAAGGCAGGAAACAAACCCTGGGCAGGGCGCCAGCCCACCGCAAATATAGGCTGTTTTCATGCATTAAATTATATTTTTACTAAAGTTATACTTTTGAAAATATGAATATTAATTTATTACAGTGTGAATGATTTGCCAAAAATACTAAAATATCTTTATTTGCCAAGTGGCTAATATTTCTAAAGCATCTTCTAATTGGGTGTCATGTGAAGAGTGCTATACAAAATAAAGATTGATTGACTGAAGATTTATGCAACATGTTCAAATAAAAAGTAGTAAAGTTAAGAGGATAATAAGAATAAAATAGAATTATAATGTTCCATTATATTGCTTCCAGCTATATATACAGTAGTAGCTGAAAAATTAGGTAAATGAAAGGAAATAAAAAAAGGCAATTTTTCTTTTACAGATTCTTTTAGAGTGTTGTATTGTTTTCTGTGGTATTCTGATATCTGCTGAGTATACCTAGGAAGAGGAGGATTTTCCATTGTTTGATTACATGCTTGTGCAGCAGATACACTTTCACCAGCTATAAATGTAAACCCTGAACTTCTTATCCACCTATGGGGAATACCTGCAACCTATTAAACAACTTGTTAATACGCTAAAAAAATGTGCCTTCTTGGCATGCTTGCTTTAAAAAGAAAAAAAAAGTTTTAATGGAAATGGGAGTATGAAAGATTGATGTGCTAACTTTAATAATAAAAAAGAGCCTGGCACAGGTCCGACTCTAAGCCTACCTCAGAGATATTGTTTTTTTTCCTGAAAGCAATCAAATCCTAATTGTTCCACTCCTTGAACATGTTAAAAATGCAGATTAGCATGGCAGCTAAAATGATTATGTATTCATTAATTTCTTTGTTGAAACCATCTGTTTAATTAAAAGAGATGTGGTTTCTTAAATGACAAGCTACCAACCAAATAAATACTTAACTTAATTGAGAGTGTCTTGTGCACCAGAGGTCAGCACCTGGCATTATTCTCTCTGAAGTGGATGGCAGAACAAATAAATAGGTGTGAGCCTTAAAATTGTGTCTACTGATCACAGCTTTCTACATGATTTTCATTTGATAAGCTTATTTTAAGTCATGTACTTTCCTGTATGTCCTACATAAATAATGTTAAAAAAGTTTGTGCTACTGAGATAGTGATTTGATATGATTTGCCTACATTATTAATCAATTAGAAGTAATTAAGCCTTCTAACATTCATTACTAAGCAACAGAAATGCAGGTACTTCTCTATATTCAAGTACTAAATATATGTGATTATAATTAAAGGGAACTGCAATATTAAATGATTTCAATGTGTATCAGGGTTCCTGTCCACATTAGTTCTATAGCAGTGTCTCTGCACCATTTAGGCTGAACTGATTACATCTCTCTCAGGAATTGTTAAACTTTTTTGTATTTCTGTTTATTTGTTTTCTACAAGTCATATGTTACTGATCCACAGAGAAAAAAAAGAGCTCAGATTAATATAATAATTTTTTTGAATATTTGACCTTTTTTGGGGGGGTCCTTATGACACTTGTGCTACTTCAGGCCACTTACTGACTCAGTTACCTGCAGTAATGGTTATCCAGACAATGCAATAGCCCTAAACAGAGGAGCTATTTAAAGATGACCATTTCTGGACTTATGCTGCATTCTATATCCATGGAAGTCAGATGTCAGAGTAAGGAATGATGTCACATCTGAGATGACTGTGTTTCAATAAAACATTTGGAAAATCAATATGGATGCATAAAGGAAAACCTCTGTTGTGCTTTCTCCATCTGAATAAACAGATGTGAATATCAATGAATTGTGTGGTATTTTACCCATCCAGAAACTGTAGCAACATGTCCATGGATAGAAGTTTGACAGCATTGCGTGTACAACTGATTGAATGGCACACAAATAGACAGAGGTGCTAATAAACAGTGTAATTCTAATGCTCTTAATAAAGGTTACTATATACATTGCCCATATAATTGACATCATAATCTGAAGTCACACAAACTCATACTTGACAGTGCAGCCCTGAGTTTCTGAGTTAGAAACCTGACTTATGGGGCTGTTCCATTTGAAAATTTTGACTAGGAACTCGGAAATTTTGAATTCTCACTTCAAATGGAATGCATAATTAGCATATTGTGCAATATTGCATCGCAGTTTACCAGGAAGAGGTGAGGAGAAAGGTGAGATGGTCTCTAACCTACTTGTCCCTAATGGCTGTGAGTCTCAGAGTTTTAGTTTCTCTTTTACACTGGAGTTTTGTTTTTCTCTTCTCCTTTACCAGATGTTCTTTGGATAATATCGAATTTTCTTATGTTATTGCTTAATTATAAAAATGTCAACAGATATTCATATAGATTTGTAGGTTAACACAGCATTTTATTCTATTAACTACATGATTGGTATTTTGATTGAAAGTGATTTTTTTGCTTATTTCATTTATAATCATACATGCGCATGGCAATCTGAGCTTGTTAAAGGAAAGTGGATTATATAAATAAAGGAGTTCAATAAATTGCCCACCTTACTGATAGTGCTACCTAGTAGCAAAAGAGATGGTATAGAATGATAAAATTGCAGGTTAAGTTCCCAACACTTGCTCACTGTATAACCACAAGCAAGTCATTTAACACACTTAAATGTATAACTATACATCACTGTCATGGTTAAAGTATATTGAACATTTATTGCCCTATGGGGGCTATTCATCAAAAGGCACTGTGTTAAAAAGGACACTGCTTTTGCAAAAATCTAGCTTTTATGTGTATACTCATGCCCACATCCACAGTTGCTCATACCAGAGTTACAAATCAACTGGATTAACTGGATTTCTTAGGACCAAAAGCCAAAGCGGAAGTCCACTGACGAAATGTATGTGAAGAAATGCAAATAAAAAAATTAAGCTAAGAGTCTGCACTGAAAAGTTCAACCTGTAAGAAGCTCAAATTGAAAACTTGTGGGGATTTCTATTATTTTATTATTTATATTGGAAAATATGTATGCATTATACAATATGTAATTTCACAACCTTGTGTAAAAATACTCGGTAATAACAATGATAAACTTAAATCTGCCATACTCATCAAATTGAAATATTCCACAATAATAAGGTACTGCTTGAAAATGTTTTGTTTCTCTTCATTTTCACTTATTTCACTGCATGTCTGGAATTGTTTAGTTTTGTTATTTGAATTGATAATTAGTCTGTAGATAGTTTTAGGTAAAAAAAAAAAAACAGTTAAACATGTTTGTTTGAGAAACAGTGGGACAGGAGTCAAAGAAAATTGGAAATCTTCACAAAAGATTGTGCCTTTTCTTTGCAGTCCAGTCTTTTGAATGGAATCTCTCTCCTAAATGCACAGTGTGAAGATGGGTCATTCCACAATAAAATAGGATCAAATAAAAAAAAAAAAAATCTAAGCCCATATGGGCAGAAAGGTCTTTTCTTTAAGATTTTCAGTGATTATAAAAAGAGATGAAAAGATGCGACAAGACCCGGGAGCAGGTTTGAATAAGAAGAGATGTGTGAATCTCTTAAAGAAATAACGTTTTGGTATGAAGAAATTATACATTGTTAATTGAAATCTGTGTACGGTCTGTTTATGAAACATTTACTTAAATTAAAATAATTAATAATCTGTATTATTAGTAGAGGAATTAGTAAACATAAAGTGCAAATTGGTCAATCCATTCAGTTTTACATTGCTGGTGCTATCTCCTGATTTATGTTTTAATGTTATTCCTTGCTTTGATACCATATCATTTCAAGTAACTGTTTTTTCCATGGTCAGAATATCTTCATATTTAGTCCATAAACAGTGGATGCAAGTTGTTCATTTATATTTTCTGTATATACTGTAATTTTCTTTCTGAACATTTTCCCAGAGCCACTCAAATGGAATACATTATACAATATATTGTTAACATTTTACAATGAAAGACTTGTCAAAAGCTTAGGATTGACACCAACCAGAGACTGAATGGCAAGAGCAGTGTTTTCAGATATTGAGATATAATTTACATCTGCAGAGCCAAATAGAAACAAAGGCTGTGCAAATGTAATCAACATGGAAGCAGAAGTTCCCATCCTGAGCTCAGGAATCAGCTTTCATAGTGAATAATGTATATTTTGTTTTTAAGTTAAAAATGTTAATATTGAGGGCCTCAGTGATAGTATTACTTTTACTATTTGCTTTGTGAAAGGAATCGAGATAGGCATACACATCAGAAGAATCCACAATATAGGTACAAGTGACGGGAAGAACATCCCAGTATCTCAAAAGGCAACACAATATAGAGTAGTATTCTTTTTATTGCAAGAAAGATCATAACAAAGCATGAGGTGTTGAGGTACCCTCTGGAAAACCCTGTATAATTGTAAAGAAAACGCAGTTTCACAAACACATTGCAAAAGAAAATCATCCTGACGGACATGACTCTAACTATTGACGACTTGAAAATGGCGGATCTTCCGGTAATATAGACTTCTGGCAGAAATAGGCGGGTCTAAGTGGATGGATACCGGAAGTGGCGTCACTGTTGGTAAAGCCATCAATCTTCCAGTCTTCAGAGGGAGGAAGAGAAAAGGTGTTAGTAACTAGCGCCATCCTGTGTCCTGGCAGGGGATAACCATCACCTGAGTCCCCAATACTCATGCACATGTATTATCAAGAAATGTTGATAAAGAAGCAGTTTTTCAAAAGGAAGTAACATAATGCTACTCTCTGTGTACACTGGCAAAAAAATTATAATTTTAAAAGGCCTCTATCCACTTCTAAGAGAATGAAGTATTATTTCTTTAATTCACATTGGCATTCAAATTTTGATTAAAAGAAAGAATCTTTCTATGAAGGTTTTATTTTTATACACATTTTTCAGTAGAAGCTCACGGAGCCAATATAGATACTATGATGTTCATTTTTCTTTATATTTACTTTTTGCCTTTAGGGAGATGAGGTATTTTGTTTCATTCAGAATGTGGAAAACAAGCGGGATGCTGAAAAAGACTAATTATTACACAAAACTCTTTTGTGGAAAACGAAAGCTTAGTTATACATTTTGAGATGTAACAGCAACTACAAAAGAATCTACATATACACATACTGTATTTAGCTTTTTTCTAAAGAAGAAAGGCAGATTGCTACATAGCCTGATAAGATCACAATTCCAAGTGAGCCAATAGAAAGCAAAAACAGTCAGACGAGGGATGCCTTTCTCCATTCCTGAAGAGGCACCATAAAGTACCAATTGTTGCATGAGAGGCAAAACATTTTACATTAGCTGAAATAATTATCTCTGCAGCAAGTAACAGCCGAGCGTATCACTGAGCTGTCAAAATTTCAATCACCCATTTGACACATCACAGATGAAAGTTTGAATGCATTGCTAAAAATTCATGGTGACAGAAACCGCAATGTTAAATTGTAGTACTTAAAGAGGGCAGAACCTACAACTAAACATGTTTCTTTGAAAAAATGCCAGTATGATACTCATGGAATTGTATGAATGGCATTATAATAAAGCCACCTGACCTAAATTGAATAAGATAACATATTAGTTTAAATAGGCCTTGATATAGTTAATCAAAATATAACTAGCAAAAAGATAAACAAGATAAAGTAGCAAAACAGAGTCTGCACTTGCACTTTTGCACTTAATAGACTTAATAGAGTTGGCACCTTTGTGACCTAACTTTATTTGTAACCTCCTGTGTATTTTATCCAATCCATACAAGATGTGTGTAGCCTGACTGACAAACCCAATTCAATGATTTATGGTATATATGAACACTTCAGTCTCATATTGACTTCAAAATGTACGAGTTTAGTCATGCATAATTTAATTTCTTGAGGCAAAGTGTTTCAGAGAACCAACTGTAGCCACATCCTGATCACTAAGCACGGTGCAGTGCAGAGACGTGATCCTCAGGATTTGCATTTATAAACTTCACTTTCCGGTACAGTAAGTTTCTAATTGTGCAAGTGTAACAGGGCCATAATGTTAAATGCTGTATTTCAAACTGAATTCTTCTGACTCTGAGTTGGGAAGTATCTTGAGATAGATATATCAATATGGTTCAGAAAGACTTGCTGAATTTACATTGCATGAATTAAATATTGCCGGAAAAAAATTTTTTACAATACAGAAAGAAGTTATTAAAAAATGGTGGCAAATTTCTATTTTCTGTACATACTAAAAATTCTTAATCTTGTTGTAGTCATCCAGTGCAGCATGCACTTATTTTGCCATTACCCCTAATTAAGAAAATGTGAATATGACACTTCTTTGTGACTTATCAAATTCCTTTTTAAGGAGAAGAACACACGGAAAATAAACTGGTTATCACAATGGCTAACTCAGTTGCCTGCTGTGTTGCTTGTAACATTCACTATTGCATCTAAAATTTGCCCACAGTTGACTCAGCTTTACTGTCAAACTGAAACAAGTTGGCTAACATGAAAAAAGATTATTTTGCAGGTACCTTACATTAAAGTAGCATATGAACTTGCCATCTGCAAATGTCTAATTGCATCAGGCAGTCAATGGTTGCTAAACAAAAAAAAGTATGAAAATAGTCTATAGAGGGCATTGAGAAACAGTGTGTAGTAGACAAAGACTACTTAAGCTAAGACTGGTAGCCTTAATTAGACAAAAAGCTGGGGAATTAAATGATAAAAGTGCCTCAACATAAACTACACCGATTACACCCATAGTGACAAGCCATAGAAAAAAAAAAACTAGCTAAATACTGCTCAAACAATGAAGGGAACACTTAATCATCACAGTCTAACACCAAGTCAATGAAGCTTCAGGAATATCAATCTGTCCAGTTATTGATTGTGAATCAAATTTAACTGCTTTGGTGCAAAAGAAAGTCATAGCAGGTACACTGGAGAGGCAACAGTAAGACAACCCCCCAAAAGGGAATGGTTTTGGAGATATGGCCACAGACAATTACTCTCTCCTTATCCTTCCTGATTGATTCTTCTCTAGTTTTGCATTTTTCTAGTGTACTTGTCACTACTTGTAGCTTAAGGTGATACCTGCAGCTAATTCAGGTGGCACAGGTAGGCCAGCTTCTTCAGGATGGCACATCCATTCATGCAATCGCAAGTAGGTTTGCTGTGTCTCCCAGCACAGTCTCAAGAGCAAGAAGGAGATACCAGGAGAGTGACCGTCACATGAGGAAAGCTGGACAGGGCCGTAAAAGGGCATCAAATCAGCATCAGAGCAGGTATCTGCTTCTTTGTGCAAAGAGAAACAAAAGGAGCACCGCCAAAACCCTACAAAATAATATCCAGCTGACTACTGGTGTGCATGTTTCAAACTGTCAGAAACAGACTCCATGAGGGTGGAATGAGGGCCCGACGTTCTCTAGTTCAGGGGTCACCAACTCCGGTCCTGGAGGACTACCGTGGTTGCAGGTTTTCATTTTAACCATTTTCTTAATGAGTGATGTGTTTTTGCTGCGAATTCACTTCTTCTGAACTATTTTTAATTGACTTGCTCCTGAAGACTCAGACCCCTTGATTGTTTCTTTGTCCTTAATTTACAGGCAAACAATAATGAGATACAAAATGAGCCAAAACAACTGGTGTCCATTATACAGTATCTGAAAATAAAGAAAGATCAGGGTCTCAGGAATGTTGATCTGCTTAGGTCCCCAAAACATTTTAACAGTGCTGTTAGAAAAGAAAAAATCAACAATATCAGAAATATCCACTAATGCACCACAAGAGCACCAACAAGCCATGGAATTAAAGAACAGGTTTATTTAAAAACAAGAATCGGCACCTCATTAACAAGCTGGTTGGAGTTTGAGGCCCTGATTAAGTTGGTCTTCTGTCAGCCCACTCACTTCACATTTGATTTCTGTTTGGGTGCCATTTAAGGAAAGAAATGAAATAATTCAAAGGAATGAAGAAGAAAGTCGGGGGAACAAATCTTAAAAAAGCAATTCAATTAAAATTAATTCACAAGAAGTTAATTAGCAGCACAAACAGGGCACTCATTGAAAGAAGGGTTAAAATGAAAACCTTAAGCCACGGTGGTCCTCCAGGACTGGACTTGGTGATCCCTGCTCTAGTGGGACATGTGCTCACAGGCCATCACCGTGCAACTCGATTGGCATTCACCAGAGAATACCACAATTGTCAGCTCCACCACTGGCGCCTCGTTATCCTCACAGAGGACAGCAGGCTGATACTGAGCACATGCAACAGACGTGAAAGAGTCTAGAGATCAAGTAGTGAACATTATCCAGCCTACAACATCATCCAGCATGACCGGTTTGGAGTTGAGTCAGTGATGGTCTGGGGATTCCTGTCCTTGGAGGATTGCACAGACCTCCACATGCTAAGCAACGGTACACTAACTGCTGTTACATACCAGGAAGAAATGTTAATATTTAAAATCCCTCCAAAAAATATGATAATGTTGTGTTTGAAATTTTGCATGCTGTATAGTAACTCTGAAACCAATTTACTAACTACTCTCACATGTCATTCACTGCAACCAGCCAATAAAACCATGCAAAATAAAAATGCATATTGAATTATGATGCAGCAAAATACAGTATATCAGCAGGTTAAGAACAATGTGCAAGACAGTGATAATAAGTCATATAATTAAACTAATCGTAAAGAATGCCAAAAATATTTTGTGCTAATGGACTCTAATTCAAAAGTATGATAGAAAGTTGTTGTTACTGATACTAGAAAAATGTCATACTTGTCTGTTTTCTCACCACTTGCTGAGCCAGAAGAGGAATTCTGCCCACAGCCTGACTCTACTTGCCAACTCATGCTTTTTTAAAATCCCTTCATAGTATCTCTAGAGAAGAACAACATAAGAAATTTGACAAATAAGAGGCTATTTGTCCATCAAGCTCATTTGTATATCTAATAAATGGAAGTAACTTGACTCATTGACCCACAACTACATACCTACTGCAATTGTCACTGTGTGCTGTGTACTGTGATAGTCTGGGTTAGCTCTACACTCCCTAGTTGCTTCTGGGAGCCACTTGAAACCAGAACCGTTGATAGTCATAAACTGAGATGAGCTGTGCAAATAAGGGCACACACAGTTAGCAAGGGACTGACGAAAAGCACTCAGTGCTTTTATTAAAAACCACACAGTGTTCAAAGTGCAGTCGAAGTTTTTGAAAAGAGAAATAAACCATAAAATCAAAGTGTCCAGCAGAGGTTAAACTGTCCATAAATATATTCCATAACAACAAGGTTAAAGCAAAAGGGCAAACATCCTCTTAAAACGACAAGCCTTGGTGCTTCTTTCTAAAATGGACAACTCCTCCGCTTAACTTTTATGGATTCCTCAGCCTGAGGATACGTCCACAGGCAGACGCTCAGCTCGGGTCCCTGTTGCCAGTCTGTTGGCTTTCACAGGACACCATGCTAAGCTTCATTCCTTGCTCCCTCATTGCCGCAGTACTGGAGGCAGGAGTGACGGTATCAGGAGGACATTTTTTCTGAGGGTCTGCAGAGGAAGAATATACATTACTGTTCATTGTCATCCCAGCTTATTATTCTTTTTAGTTAAGCCCATCGACTGCCTGCCATGTGCACGTGTGTGCAACTGCTTATAAGTAAACTAAAAACACTGAAAAAGAACAGAATTGAAATTGAAGTACAAAAAGGTTATTGTGAAATCAAAAGCAAAATTAAAAAAGAAGTTTCACTAAATAAATTGGAAGGAGTGACTAAAGGTGAACATACTGTAATTGTGTTACACCATTTACAGTAAATATATACAGTAAGTAAAATCAGAAAAGGGGAAGTAATATTAGGGTAAAGCTAGGAGGCTGCGCCTTAAACCAAGGGTTGTTTCTAAAATGGTTTGCCATGGAGATGAAAGAGGTGCAAAATGTGAAACAATGGAAAATATCCAGCATGTGTCACACAACCACATTTTGTACCAAAATAAAAGACCATCATAAACTTATTGTCTATGAAAAATGAATGTGGTTGCAATAACATTATAGGATCTTCAAGAGGAAAAACTAACTAACCGATGAAATTTCTTAAAGATACTGGACTGGATAAAAGAATGCAGTAACTAAAAGAAAATGAAAAATTCAATGAAGCGTATCTAAACTGCCATTTGCTAAAAGAAGATTTTGGAGTTGCCTGTGGCAATGGGTGTGAATTTTTTTCTTCTTCTCCTTTTCACCTTTTACTTTTCCAAGAGGAAATAACTGGGGGGAAAGCTTCTAGAATGGCTTGACATTTAAATGTTTGTATCTTTAAATTTTCTTACTATGAAAGTTGAGTACATAAATATGAATATATATTTAATTCTATGTTTTGGACTGGTACCAACCCTCTATTACAGCGTGCCTGCCATCACATCTATGCATAGTGTAAAACAGCCATTGAATGGATTAAAAAATTCAAAGTGGTGATTTCCACATATATATTTCATATGCATTCCTCTTACACTTGTCCAATAGCCCTCCTGGCTGCAAAAAAAAATAAAATAAATAAACTTCCCTAATAGATGATATTGAAATGCCAGTACATTTGAGGATGCAGCAGGGAATACATTGTGGTGCCTGGTATTGTGCCCAGTAAAGTAAATGATGTTTGTAACTGCAACAGGAAGAAATGCAGGCAAGGAGAGCAAAATAAAATTTCTGAACGTCTCTAGAAATTAAAAGAAGATGAAAGGGGCTCTTTATGTGTGTTAACTTGTGATGTGACTATTAAGCTTCATTCTTGTTTCATTCTTCCCTATTCCAGCAGTTCTCAATTTGTGTGGTCTCCTTCAGAGGACTATGTTTTCCTTTCACTTTCCAAGTACAGTATAAGCAATGAGGTTATGTGGAGACTCTAAATCAGCTCATTGCAAGTGTGAGTGTAAATGGCAATAACTCCTGGTATCTAAGACACTGTGCTGGAAAAGAGACTCAGAAAATGAAAAGAGTCTTTTTATTGCAAACATCAGACAATGCATACTGTAAGTAAGTGTTGATTTCCATATTTAAGAAGTATTCCTAAATTGATCAGTAAATTTGGATATTTTGACTATACTAGTGCTATGGTATTATTTTATAAACAGTTGGTTATTAATTCTGTTCTCATGAAATATTGTTAGTTTAACAGTGCTGACATTCCTAAACATCTTTGTGTAGATTTAAGTCAAATTTAAAAATATCATTAACTGCTAATCTGATAACTTTCAGCAGCTACACTTAATCCAAGATCAAGGATGAATAAACCAAATTTAAAAAGACTGTTACATTTTAAATCTCATTTTGTGATCAGTTATGAAGTCTATCCCAGATGAGCTTGCACATAATAAAATCAAAACTCTATTCTCTTGAGGGCTGGATTAAAACTAAATAATATTCAAAATGTGAAATGAAAAATGACTTGTATAAAGAAGACATTTCAAAGTAAATAAAGAGAAAATATTGTTGATACCACAAATGATTCAAAGACAGGGTCAATATATATTCAAGATTAGCACATTCAAATGTATATAATAAATCTTCTAAATGATCATGTTTTAATTTTGCCTAGTCACGTTGTTTTACCAAATAGCTTGCCATCTTTCAAAATGAATTTTAAAAAGTGGAACAGATAAAGAGATAACTTAGCTCTTTTATTTTAAATGTCAAAACTCAAAGAATACCTTGGCATAAAAAAGACGGTTACAGTTTACAGGAATGGCTAAAACTATTTATTTGAAATTTATATACAACTCTCCAGTGAAAACACCAGGAATGTTCATTATTAATCAAATATAAAAAATACAATAATCAAGAATATGCAATTTAAAAATAAGTTCTTAATAAGAACCTCAGGTCGTGGTGGTGGACTAGCTACGGTTTTTAAATTGGACTATTCCTGCAAACTGCTAGCCACAGACTCCTTTTCCAGCTTTGAGGCTCAGATCTTTGTTGTTGATTTTCCCAATTCTTTTTGCTCTGATTTATCTCCCACCAAAATTTGACAAGGATTTTATTAAAGATTTTACTGATTGTTTAATGGATATTTCATTGAATTATGACAGATTTCTTATTCTTGGTGATTTTAACATCCATGTCTGCTGTGAATCTAAAACTTTAGTTAAAGAATTTCTCAGTCTTGTTGATTCTTTCAACCTGCCTCAATCAGTGAATACCCCGACACATGTAAAAGGGCATACGTTAGATCTTGTTCTGTCATATGGTTTAGAACTGTTTGACATTGAGATATACAACACAGGTATATCGGACCATTTTGCGGTTTTGTTTACTGTCACGCTGCCATCCTCCCGCATTAAACCCCGTGCACCGGCTCTTCGTGTGCGCACCATTAACTCTTCAACCGCCGCTCGATTCTCTGCTGCTTTTAATGACTCTGAGCTCTGTACCAGTTCATATCATGATGATCTCAATACGGATGAACTGTTTGAACTGTTCAACTCTACATGTTTTAATATTCTGGACTCAGTAGCTCCTATGAGGATTAAACGCTCTAAACCAGTGACTGAACCGTGGCTGAATGAGACCACACACGCCCTCAGACGCTCTTGTAGGCGGGCTGTGAGAAAGTGGAAGAAGGACAATCTTCAAGTCTCACTGGACATCTTCAAAAGCAGTCTTCAGGAATATCAGGGAGCAGTTAGAACAGCGAAATCACAACACTTTTCAGAGGTTGTGTCAAATAACAGTCAAAAACCACATGTTCTTTTTAATACTCAGAATAATTTAATTAATCCTTCTGATTCTACTGTTATTGAACCTTCACCTGCACTCTGTAAGCAATTTCTTAACTTTTTTAAAGATAAAATTGCAAATATCAGATATGTACCATCTACCTCGGGTTTAGACCCCTCCACTTCGTATACATGCCAAGCTGTCTTTCATCAGTTTGAACCAGTTTCTCTCTCCACCTTAAGTGAAATAGTTAAGCATCTGCGGCCATCCTGTTGTCCTCTTGACACCATTTCACCACGTCTCTGTAAGGATATGTTTAGTTCCATCGGGCCACATGTTGCTGACCTAATTAATTCATCTTTGATGTCTGGCTGTGTTCCAGCTGCCCTTAAACATGCTGTAGTACAACCGCTGATCAAAAAGAGCAACCTGGATCACTCAGTTCTCTCCAACTTTAGGCCCATTTCTAAACTCCCTTTTTTATCAAAAGTCTTAGAAAAGGTTGTTTATAACCAGTTACAGGCGTATCTTGATTTTAATGGGATTTCTGAAAAATTTCAGTCTGGTTTTAAGCCACGACACAGCACTGAAACTGCCCTCCTAAGAGTTCTTAACGATTTGCTTTTAGCTGCTGACTCTGGTAATTCTGCCATCCTGGTTTTATTGGATCTGACTGCAGCGTTTGATACAGTAGACCATAGTATCCTGCAATCACGCCTTGAGATATCTGTTGGAATTAAAGGTTCTGTTTTTAAATGGTTCCAATCTTACTTGTCAGGCAGGAGTTTCTCAGTCCATTTAGGGAAGTACTCATCTTCAGTGTCTTCTCTTGGCTGTGGGATACCCCAAGGTTCCATTTTAGGGCCAATCCTCTTTTCATTGTACATGCTTCCATTGGGGTCTATTTTTAGAAAGCATAAAATCGCCTTCCACTGCTTTGCTGATAATCTTCAAATCTATCTATCTATTCCATCAAATAGTCGTCCAGCTATTCAAACCTTGTCGAACTGTCTCCGAGATGTTCAAACATGGATGGAGATAAACTTTCTCAGTCTGAACAAAAGCAAAACTGAAATTATTGCTTTTGGAAAGTCCAATGTCCTCAGTGGGTATGACAGTGTTATTGGATCTCTGGCATCTTTTTCTCATCAGTCTGCCAGAAATCTGGGGGTAATTTTTGACTCTGCTTTTAAGTTGGATAAACAGATCAGCGCAGTTGTAAGGTCCAGCTTTTTTCAACTTAGACTACTTAGTAAAGTCAAGCACTACATTCCCCATGAACAGTTTGAGACAGTAATACATGCTTTCGTTACATCACGCCTTGACTACTGTAACTCATTATACATAGGTCTCAGTCAGGCACAAATTCAGAGGCTGCAAGCCGTTCAAAATGCAGCGGCCCGCCTTCTGACAGGGAAGAAAAGCGTGACCATATAACACCTATACTGGCCTCTCTTCACTGGCTTCCTGTACATTTCAGGATCCAGTTTAAAATATTACTACTTGTTTTTAAAAGCTTAAATAACTTGGCACCTGTTTACTTGTCGGAGCTTCTTGTTCCGTATTCTTCTGTTAGAACCTTGCGATCCTCTGATCTTCAGTTATTTCATATCCCCAGAATAAAGCTTAAAACCAGAGGAGGCAGAGCATTTTCGGTAATAGCCCCCAGTTTGTGGAACAGCCTCCTCTTGCAGTTGAGAGCGGCCCAGAATCTTAATCATTTTAAGACCCTGCTTAAGACACATCTGTTTTCATGTGCATTTAATTCTTCTTGATTTTATGAAGTTGGTTTTATCTTATTTATTATTATTATTATTATTATTTTTTTATTATTTTGTTTTGATTTTATTGATTGGTTTAGTATAGTAGTGTGCAATGTATATTGAGTATATATACGCTGTGTAGTACCTGCTAACCTTTTTGTCTTTTAGTTGTACAGCACTTTGGTCAATGAAAGTTGTTTAAAGGTGCTTGATAAATAAATAAATAAAATAAAAAAAATTGCACTGCCCCTCCATCTCCCAGCCAACAGAGTTGACCTGCAAAAATGAAATAAATAGAAAGCTCACCTCGTTAGTTTCACATACTGTATTAAAATATTTACAGGAAACTCATCAAATTATTCCATTTTTCAATGATGTGCTCGATACTGCTAGCCTGTTCCTTATTGTTTGACTGGCTGCTTGAACCCTACTGCTTTCTTGGCATACATTTCCTCATGTGTCCACATGTTCAGCCCTTAAAAAACTCATAGGTTTTTTTTTGGTAATACAATTTAAAATGTACATGAACTTGTACACATGACATAAAGCAATTAGACAATATATTGAATCAACGTGTCATACGTCAGACTTAGTATTGTTTAACCCATTATGCACTAAGGGGTCTTTAGTATTATTGCACCTAAATTACATACTCAAAAATAAACAGCTATTATTCTGCTTATGTAATGGCTGAAGAGTAGTGGGTACAGCACTCCAAATTTTTAAAAGAATTCATTTATATGACTAAAAACCTTTGTTTATACCAATACCAACTAAATAAAACACAACAACAAATGTACTTTAGGAATATTCTGTACAGAAGGCTGGATTTTACGGTCCACACACCACACATATACCTAAGCCAGTGTTTCTAATCCACTTTTGAGTTTTTGGCAGCCATTGCAGCATTGCAACACTTGTTCATGATATAATACCCTTTGGCCCCCTGACTGAAGGGATCAACAACGCTATGCAACATTTTTTCTCCTGTTTCTAATCACACTTGCATCTAATAATGCTTTAAAGTTATACTAAGCAGAACATACAAAATGAGTAGCATCAAGTCTTTTAGCAAATGAGTCAATCTCAATACAGTCAAAACTGCGATCAGAATCTGACTCAAGCTGTGTGTGTAAAGATGAACTGTCACACAAACAATTTATTTCCTGCCGTTTTGGCACAGCTGTAACATGTAGTACAAATGTCCAATCCTAGACAACTAGACATCACTGGAAATGTGTGAAAATCATCTATCCAATAGCAATAATCCTTTCATTGTAGGTAGCCCAACACAGGTGAGATCTCTCCTCAGCATACACGAGTGCAAATCACATATTTTAATAATGGAAGAGAGCAGAGAACATGGAAATACATGATTTATTTGAAAGAAGACACCCCTGGGTATGTAAAAATGCCATTATTGCTTTTGATTGCCTTATGTGTTTCTTTGTGCTGGTCCCAAGCCCGGATAAATGGGAAGGGTTATGTTAGGAAGGGTAGCCAGTGTAAAATTTTGCCAAATCAATATGCGGACGACAATACAAATTTCCATACCGGATCGGTTAAGCCCCGGGTTAACAAAGACTGCCACCAGTACTGTTAGCCAACAGGGTGCTGGTAGAAATTGGGGTGCTGTTGGCTGAAGAAGAAGAAGGAGAAAAAGAGGGGAGAGACGTCTCTGGAGGCAGGAAGAGAGGAGGAAAGTAAAGAGAGTGGAACTGAGGGTAGGAACTTTGAATGTTGGCAGTATGACTGCTAAGGGGAGAAAGTTAGCAGATATGATGGAGAGAAGGAGGGTTGATATATTGTGCGTGCAAGTGACTAAATGGAAGGGGAGTAAGGCCAGGTGAATTGGAGGTAGATTCAAATTGTTCTATCATGGTGTGGATGGGAGGAGAAATGGGGTAGGAGTTATTCTGAATAAACAGTATGTCAAGAGTGTTTTGGAGGTGAAAAGAGTGTCAGGCAGAGTAGTGAGTATGAAGCTGGAAATTGGAGGTGTGATGGTGAATGTTGTTAGTGCATATGCACCGCAAGTTGGGTATGCAATGGGTGAGAAATAAGAAATTTTGGAGTGAGATGGATGAAGTGATGAACAGTGTACCCAAGGGACAAAAAGTGGTGATTGGAGCGGATTTCAATGGGCATGTTGGTGAAGGGAACAGTGGAGACGAGGAGGTGATGGGTAGGTATGGTGTCAAGGAGAGGAATGAAGAAGGTCAGAGTATAGTGGATTTTTCCAAAAGGATGGACATGGCTGTGGTGAATACGTATTTTAAGAAGAGGAAGGAACATAGGGTTACGCACAAGAGTGGAGGAAGATGCACACAAGTAGATTACATCCTATGCAGAAGAGTTGATCTGAAGGAGATTGAAGACTGCAAAGTGGTGGCAGGGGAAAGTGTAGTTAAGCAGCACAGGATGGTGGTCTGTAGGATAACATTGGAGACCAAGAAGAAGAAGAGAGTGAGGGCAGAGCCAAGGATCAAATGGTGAAATTTGAAAAAGAAAGACTGCATTGGTTGAGTTTAGGGAGGAGGTGAGACAGGCATTGGGTGACAGACAGCTGGGAAACTACAGCAGATGTAGTAAGGGTGACAGCAAGAAGGGTGCTTGGTGTGACATCTGAAAGGAGGAAGGAGGAAAAGGAAACCTGGTGGTGGAATGAGGAAATACAGGAAAGTATAGAGAGGAAGAGGATGGCAAAGAAGAAGTGGGATAGTCAGAGAGATGCAGAAAGTAGACAAGAGTACAAGGAGATAAGGCGCAAGGTGAAGACAGAGGTGGCGAAGGCTAAAGAAAAGACGTATGATGAGTTGTATGAGAGGTTGGACACTAAGGAGGAAGAAAAGGACCTGTACCGATTGGCTAGACAGAGGGACCGAGCTGGGAAAGACGTGCAGCAGGTTAGGGTGATAAAGGATAAAGATGGAAACGTACTCACAAGCAAGGAGAGTGTGTTGAGCAGATGGAAAGAGTACTTTGAGAGGCTGATGAATGAAGAGAATGAGAGAGAGAAGAGGTTGGATGATGTGGAGATAGTGAATCAGGAAGTGCAATGGATTAGCAAGGAGGAAGTAAGGACAGCTATGAAAAGGATGAAAATGGAAAGTCCATTGGTCCAGATGAAATACTTTTGAAGCATGTAGGTGTTTAGGAGAGATGGCAGGGGAGCTTTTAACCTGATTGTTTAATGGAATTTTGGAAAGTGAGAGGATGCCTGAGGAGGGAGAAGTGTACTGGTGCTGATATTTAAGAATAAGGAGGATGTGCAGGACTGCAGTAACGACAAGGGAATAAAATTCATGAGCCACAGCATAGAGTTATGGGAAAGAGTAGTGGAAGCTAAGTTAAGAAGTGAGGTGATGATTAGTGAGCAGCAGTATGGTTTCATGCCAAGAAAGAGCACCACAGATGCAATGTTTGCTCTGAGGATGTTGATGGAGAAGTTTAGAGAAGGTCAGAAGGAGTTGCATTGCATTTTTGTGGACCTGGAGAAAGCATATGACAGGGTGCCTCGAGAGGAGCTGTGGTATTGTATGAGGAAGTCGAGAGTGGCAGAGAAGTATGTAAGAGTTGTACAGGATATGTACAAGGGACGTGTGACAGTGGCGAGTTCTGCGGTAGGAGCAACAGATGCATTCAACATGGAGGTAAGATTACATCAGGGATCAGCTCTGAGCCCTTTCTTATTTGCAATGGTGATGGACAGGTTGACAGATGAGATTAGACAAGAGTCCCCGTGAACTATAATGTTTGCTGATGACATTGTGATCTGTAGCGATAGTAGGGAGCAGGTTGAGGAGACCCTGGAGAGGTGGAGACATGCTTTACAGAGGAGAGGAATGAAGGTCAGTAGGAACAAGACAGAATACATGTTTTTAAATGAGAAGGAGGTCAGTGGAATCGTGAGGATGCAGGGAGTACAGTTGGTGAAGGTGGATGAGTTTAAATACTTGGAATAAACAGTACAGAGTAATGGGGATTGTGGAAGAGAGGTGAAAAAGAGAGTGCAGGCAGGGTGGAATGGGTAGAGAAGAGTGTCAGGAGTAATTTGTGACAGATGGGTATCAGCAAGAGTGAAAGGGAAGGTCTACAGGACGGTAGTGAGACCAGCTATGTTATATGGGTTGAAGACAGTGGCACTGACCGGAAAGCAGGAGACAGAGCTGGAGATAGCAGAGTTAAAGATGCTAAGATTTGCACTGGGTGTGAAGAGGATGGATAGGATTAGAAATGAGTACATTAGAGGGTCAGCTCAAGTAGGATGTTTGGGAGACAAAGTCGAGAGGTGAGATTGCGTTGATTTGGACATGTGCAGAGGAGAGATGCTGGGTTTATTGGGAGAAGGATGCTAAGGATAGAGCTGCCAGGGAAGAGGAAAAGAGGAAGGCCTAGGCAAAGGTTTATGGATGTGGTGAGAGAGGACATGCAGGTGATGAGTGTAACAGAACAAGATGCAGAAGACAGGAAGATATGGAACAAGATGATCCGCTGTGGCAACCCCTGATGGGAGCAGCCGAAAGAAGAAGAAGATTGCCTTGTGGGTTTAATTCAATGTACACAAACAACTTTGAATTATGGCAGGGTGCTGCAGCAGGGCACCTTGTACATAAGTGGCTACAAAATACTACCACCATATTTTGCCACCCTAGGTGACTACCTACTTTGCCTTAATGGTAGAGCCGGCCTTCGTTATGGAGTCACCAACATGGAACTGCAACTGCCTTGTACAAACCATGCTACTTAATGTAAATCACTCTTAACTGTTTATAAAAATGTTTCTGAGCTATAAACAGTTAAACAAGAGTGATTATATGAAAAACTGCTAATTCTGTGTTGCAACCCATCACAGACCTGTTTTTTCTTTCATGTACCTATTTGACTGACACTTTATCATCACTGGTGTTGGTAGCCTAATACATCATGACATGCCTGAATGCTATTTTGTTTCTGCACTTGTCTGGTCTTCCATGGCTCCAACTATGCAGCTCTAATGATCTTTTTTCTGCCACATTCCCTGTCTGCTCACTTATGCTGCTAACTTAACCTCACTTGTGATCACAGGCAAGACAACACTAACTGTGTCCACTTTCCCCAACTACATGAGCTGAGCTGATCCATGCCAGAATCATTTCCAAGACCCTGGATATACTGAACAATGGATATGTACAGAGATGTGGCTCTCATAAGTTTTACTCTTTAAATGTTTGATCAAACCTGCTTCTCTCTCACTCTCACACACAGACTCACACACAGACCCCTGCCCTCTTCGTGACTTATCAGGATGGTTTCTTTGCTTCTCACCGCATGTCCATTTGTCCCCTCACACAAAAAAAGTCACTGCTGGGGAAGAATATCTTATCTTTTTTATTCTCTTATAGAATATAGAAAAGCAAAATTACTTGCATAACATGGTAGAGAAAAGAATAGAAGCAGATCTAACTCTACAAACATTTATTTATGTGTACATTTCATACAAAAAAGTTAATTAATTAATTAATTAATTAATTAATATATGTATTGTGTATTTAATTAATTTGTGTATTGTGTATTTAATTAATTAAATACACAATATAAGTATACAAAGAAATAAATTAAGCAGAATTAAGCATAACTTAAATTTCTTTTGACTTTATGCAATTTTGAATTGCTAAATTGTTACTTTTTTAATTGTTAAATTGTTAATAGTAAAAATCAGAATCTGATGCTATAACTAGATGACCGTGGAGAAGAAGGAAAAAAAAACTCCAGCCAAAGCCAAAAGAATGCCCATGACACTGTACAGTACATTGTATTGTCATTCGTTTTGTTATGATGCACCGTCTTTGAAGACCTCATGCATGTAGGTTGCATGATTAATTGAATTATCAACGTACGTCCCACAATGAAAGGTGACTGGAGTACTTTGTGAACCAGTGTTTCAGAATCGAACATTACTATTAGGAATGTAAGGAACTTAAATGTGTCTACAAGAAAGGCGAAATAAAGAACAAAAAAAAAGTTTAAAAAGGAGCAAGATTGTTAAGGCCTTCCTGTGCAATTAAAAGTTATTTAAAATAAATTCTGATGGACACACACAACCAGTAATACTAAGACCAGTATTTTTTTGGTTAAGATTCCTGCTGCTGCATTCTGAAATGACCAAAAGCCTGTATGATTATTTTCAGAATTTTGAGATGTTATAAAATATCTGGCTATTGCAATGTTTCCTAAAGGAAAAGTGAAATTTTAGTAATATGGTTAGTATGTGATTTGAAGTTTATATCTGAATTCATAATAACACATATACTTTTTAAATCTGGATTTATTTGCAGTTTATGTTGAACAATAAGACCCTCACATTTTTATTACTGTCAATGACTAAAAATAAAATAAGTGAACAACATCATTGATTTCTGACACACAATTCTCACAACTTCATTTTTTTCCTGTTTTATAAGATTGAGATCAATCTAAGATACTACCAGAAAGACTAATCTATTGACTAAGGCAAACAATTAGAATGTTGTGATCTATGTTTTCAAATGCTGCCCTCAGATCTAACAAAAAAAAACAAATATACTATTTGCACCAGCATTTAGCCTTAAACAATCAACTACTCTAAGGAAAGCAGCTTCTGCACTATAATTAGATCTAAAGCCTGACTGAAAAAAGTTTTTTGTTCAAGTAATCATTTAACTGCCGAAAAACTACTTTTTCTAAAATTGCTTTAAAAAGACAGGGGTTGTCCAAAATAAAAAAGTTGAGGTTGTTTTTCTGAAGCACCAGTTTAAGTACTGCAATATTTAAAGAGTCTCAAAAAATGCCAATGTCTAAAAATGTAACTATTTCTAGTACACTCTAGATTAGAACATCAAAAACATCTTTGAAAAAGCCTGTTATGAGTGGATTAAGGACACAAGTGGATTGTCCAAGGGTCACCTTCCGGGCTCATCTGAGGTAAGCACTACCACACCATGACACATGACACCAGGGAGCATGATCGCTAACTCTCATATCTCTCTAATAACCAGCAGACTGGAGAAGATGCTCAACTGACCAGCTATAAAAGCGAGGTGCTCCTGAAAGAGCAGATGAGTGTACCAAGTTGTGGAGCTCTGATCCTGCAACTGGACTACTCTCCAGAACCTATTGTTTTCAAGACAACAGCTAAACTTTGTTTGTTTGTTTTGTTAGCCCTTTTATTTTCAATTGTTTTTTGCATTGCAAGTAAACAGGGTGACCCGGTTGGCACCCCATCATTTCTGTTGAGTCCTGTCCTTCCCTCAACTGATGACAATGGTTTTAGCTGATTAATTATTGTAAGAAGTTAAAATAAACATGTTTTTAGAAAAGGAGTTTAACCCACTGCATAGAGCATGCTGAGGTTCAACAAGATTTACGAGGACTGTATTTTATTTCATTTTTATTTTTTCTTTAACACATAATACACCAATAGATCTGGGTTTAACAGGTGATCAATAGTTGAAGGCAGTACTCGCGGATTTCCCTCATTGTCATTTATACGTTATAGAAAAGTAGAACTGACTCTTAGTTCAAAAGTACTGTATTGTACTTACAACAGTCTTAATTTTAGAGACTGAGTTTTCCACACTTCTTTAAGATTTCCTAACAGCTTTTTTAGAGGTTACTATGTTGGCTGCAGTCCTCCACCTAGCTTTAAAGTTTTTCACCTTACTACTTACATTGCCAGCTGTTTTAGAATAAGCACTACCTTCAGACTGACTATTAAGAATAATGGAAACTTAGTAGCGACTTCTTCATCCAGATAAGGCATTTTTACTGTACACTTTTTAGTTTTAGTCACAGATTTTTTTATGTACAGTAATGGTCTGATGCTGATCTCAAGCATCTGCTGAATGACATACCTAAATCTAACATGTGTATGACCCTTATGTGTTGGCCATGTGACATGTTGACTAAGATCAAAAGAATGCAGAGGGTTAGTAAAATTTCTGGCTTCATGTTCACATTGATTATCAATGTGATAATTGAAATTGCCCAGAAATGCCTAGAAAATTGCCCTGAAATTTAATGTATCTTTTGGAGGACAAGTGGTTAGTAAGAGAAAATGCGATACTCTGTAAATAACTACTATAAGATGCACAAAAGATGTAAAACTATCAAGACTGGTATTTGTACGGTGCAAATAGCTCAAGTAAAAACATTTGCTATACCACTCCCTCTCCTTCCAGAAGAGCACATAACAATTCAGAGAGGCTGCTTCAATTAGCACTGCAGCACCATCATTATTCAGTCACATTTCACAAAGTTATACAGTCTGTTTTCTTCTCATTATATTATAATAAGATTGTTTACATAAAATGTCTTATTAGTTAAAGTTCTAATATGAAATAAGGCAATATTGAGAGTCTCAGAAGCAAAGGACTGCACCAAAAGTTCAAATCAGCTAGAGATACCAATTAAGCTATTTGCATTTGTACAAATTTGTCAATATAATGAACCTCTTTAGGAAAACCCATAACTAATTTCTCATATTTTAATATGAGTTTTATATTGTGATACTCAGTAACGTATTACACTACAGCATGATCTTGAACCCTTGGTATCTCATAGTTCATTAACCAAGACCAATGAGTAATGGAGAGACAAAGCACACAAACAAGTACAAAGTAAAAAAACCAGTGAGTTCTTTATTTACCGTGATCTAGAAAATATTACAAAAAAAAGCAAAACAAAAAAAAATCCTTCTTTCTTCTTGATTGGTCACTCCATGGACTGAGACATTTGTTCATATCTATGTGCAAATAAAGAATCGTTCTGCATTTTCATATGTTCTCTGAGAATAACTTCTTTGAAAATACAAGAAAGCTTTTTCCACAACACCATTCTCCCACAGTCCAATCAATCAGGGAGCGCACAGTGACACTGGTTACACATGTGTTCCCCAGACTGGAACTCTCCACTTCACTTTATATTTAAAAGTGCTTCACTTCTCACAAGTGAGTCCACCTGTGACATTGCAGGTCAGCTTAACGCTCCTACTTCTGTTTTGGGAGCCTCTAGAACCTGATATAATTGATAACATAACCAGATGAGCCAGGCAGTTGACGACAAAACGCACACATAGCAAGAGGTAGGTGCATAAAGGCGCCAAGTGCTTTTATTTAAAACAATCCAACAAAAACAAAGTACTCAATAAGTGCAGCGCTCAATGAACTCCACATTGTATCTCGAGCATGGGGGCTTAAGTAGCTGCAGTGCCATCTGCTTACTGGACCCTCACTCTGTCATCCTCTGAGCTAAGTGACCCTTGCCTAATTATTTAAACAAAGTTGAAATAAAGCTTTAAAACAGTCAAAACTCATTTTTAAACAACTCTTGTGACACCACTCGTCATACTTGGCAACAATTTGAAATGCTTTAGGAGAGGTCCCTGTTACCAAATCTAGTGGGGGCAGGCTACCCAGTTGAAAGATTTGTGGAATTGTGACATTTTCCAGAAAAGGTTCCAGTTGTCCATTTCTTAACTCTTGCAAATAATTCTCAGCCAGTTGTTCAGGGCTGGGTGTCTGCTATATACCTCTTTTCAACCTACAAACCAGACATGAAACCTTTACTTCTAGGAACTTATCCTTGATGGGTTGAACAAGTAATGAGAAGTCCAGATTCAGTAACTTACTGTAAAAACTTGAAGTGAGGATACTTGTTTATAAATCTATCTTCACTTAATGAACCTACTTGATTCAACTCAGGGTTGCAAAAAGCCAGAGTCTATTCCATCACAGTGCAGTACTCAGCAATGGTCAAGATGTTAGTCAAAAAATCCACAGGTACTGTCTGAACTGTTTGTAGCATCGTGGCATCCTGTTAAAGAAAACTTTGTTATTAAAATCTTATAAATATCGTATGAAGAGTGATGATATGAGAATGATATGTCAAATTATGTTATGACTATAAATGTGAACCTTGTCTCATCAAAAAATATAAAAAGTTACAAAAATAATTAACATATTATTAGCTTTGGGATGTCAATAAATCTGTCCTTCATGTTGAAACATGGACATAAGCCAAACACTACCATGAAATGAGAGTGTGAATTACTGTATTAAACAGACATCCTGTTGTCCTTAAATATGCCTTTGTCCTTATATTACTGTTATTTTCAAATAAAAAATAAGCTGTTTAAAACACATGTGTGGTTTGGCTATTGTTCGGTTAGAAATGTGATGTCCTATTTCATTGAATTGTAAGAAATCTTATAAGGCGTGGATTGGAATAAACATTCATAGTGATGTTTTAAAATAGAAGTCACTCAAATGG
The DNA here is from genome assembly GCF_016835505.1 of Polypterus senegalus. Taxonomy (NCBI): domain Eukaryota; kingdom Metazoa; phylum Chordata; class Cladistia; order Polypteriformes; family Polypteridae; genus Polypterus; species Polypterus senegalus. Next base: position 45,708,892 of record NC_053163.1, read on the forward strand.
ACATGGGTATGGTAGTTCTTTGTTATTATTATTATTATTATCATTATCATTATTATTATTATTATTATTATTATTATTATATTGATCTGGCAAAATTTTTCACAGTATGCCCTTGCTGACATAACCCTCCCCATAACCCCATCAGGGCTTGCAAAGAAACACACTGGTTTGTGCATTACCCCCATGACTGGCTAGAAGAGTGTCTTGGTGTGATATCTGGACAGAGGAAGGAGGACAAGGAAACTTGGTGGTGGAATTGGTAAGCACAGGAGAGTATACAGAGGAAGAAGTTGGCAAAGAATACATGGGATAATCAGAAAAATGACGAAAGTAGACAGGAGTACAAGGAGATAAGGCATACGGTAAAGAGAGGTGGTTAAGGCTGAATATAAGTCATATGATGAGTTGTATGAAAGGTTGGACACTAAGAAGAGAGAAAAGGACCTGTACCAATTGCCTAGGCAGAGAGACCGAGCTGGGAAAGATGAGCAGCAGGTTAGGGTGATAAAGGATAAAGATGGAAATGTACTCACAAGTGAGGAGAGTGCATTGAATAGATAGAACTAGTACTTTGAGAGGTTGATGAATGAAGAGAATGAGAAAGAAATTAGCTGCTGTGGAGACAGTGAATCAGGAAGTGCAACGGATAGGCAAAAAGGAAGTAAGGGCAGCTATGAAGAGAATGAAGAATGGGAAGGCTGTTAGTTCAGATGACATACCTATGAAAGCATGAAGGTGTTTAGAAGAGATGGCAGTGGAGTTTTTAACCAGATTGTTTAATGCAATAATGGAAAGTGAGGGGAAGCCTAAGGAGATAAGAAGAAGTGTGTTTACTGATTTTTAAGAATAAGGGTGATGTGCAGAGCTGTCATAACTACAGAGGGATAAAAATTATCAGACACAGCATGAAGTTATGGGAAAGAATAGTGGAAGGTAGGTTAAGAAGGGAAAGGATGATTAGTGAGCAGCATTACGGATGCATTCAATGTGAAGTTGGGGTTACATCAGAAATCATCTCTGAGCCCTTTCTTATTTGCAATGGTGATGGACAGGTTGACAGGCGAGATTAGACAGGAGTCCCCGTGGACTATGATGTTTGTGGATGACATTGTGATCTATAACAAGAGTAGGGAGCAGGTTGAAGAGACCCTGGAGCGGTGAAGATATGCTCTAGAAGAATGAAGATCAGTTGCAGGTGGATGAGTTTAAATACTTGGGATAAACAGTAAAAAATAATGGGGAGTGTGGAAGAGAGTTGAAGAAGAAGGTGCAGGCAGGGTGAAGTGGATGTAGAAGAGTGCCAGGAGTGATTTGTGCCAGACAGGTATCAACAAAAGTTAAAGGGAAGGTGTACAAGACGGTAGTGAATCCAGCTATGTTATATCGGTTGAAGACTGTGGCACTGACCCAAAAAACAGGAGACACAGCTGGAGGTAGCAGAGTTAAAGATGTTAAGATTTACATTGGATGTGGCGAGGATAAGGAATGAGTACATAAGAAGACTTCAGATCTCAGGTTGGACAGTTTGGATCCAAAACCAGAAGGGTGAGAGTGCATTGCTTTGGACTTGTGCAGAGGAGATGTTGGGTATGTTGGGAGAAGGATGCTAAGGAGAGAGCTGCCAGGCAAGAGAAAACTAGTAAAGCCTAAAAGGAGGTTTATGGATATGGTGAGAGAGGACATGCATTTGGTGGGTATGACAGAGCAAGATGCAGAGGACAGGGAGATATGCAAACAGATGATCACCCCTAGGAGTAGCTGAAAGATGAAAAAGATTATTATTATTATTATTATTATTATTATTATTATTATTATTATTATTATTATTATTATTATTATTATTATTATTATTATTATTATTATATATCAGAACATCATTGCTGGTATTACTACTATCTTAAAATGCTTACCTTTAACCTTTACCTTAATTCTTCAATCACACAATGCTCCTGATACCTTCTTTCAATTGTCTTTAGCTAATTTTCCATCTTGGGCTATCATTTATATGATATTTAAATGTGGTTCGCAGACCTGGGACTGGCCAGAACTCTGTAGGTGGGTACACCTTTTATTGGTCTGGTCATTCTGATGCCTGTTGCTGTAGTGGATCGGCTTCTTCCCATGATGTCCAATGTCACTCCCTGGGTGCCTTGCCTGTTGTCTTGATGTATGCTCCAGTCGCGGTGAGTGATGTCTCAGTGAGGTAGACATTTTATTTGTAACTTCGCTTTGTTGTTGATGGGTTCCCGCAATGTGACACTCTTCAGGTCATGGGTGACTTCAGTGCAACCAGTGGCACTGATAGGGATGGCTATGAGGATTATCTCAGTCCCCATGGGTCTGGTGACCGCAGTGATTTTGGCCAATAGTAGTTCCTTGACTTTGCAAAAGGTCAGGGGCTATAAATCGCTGGATCCTGGTTCCAGCACCCTAGTGGTGCAGTGATGGAGATCAATTACAATCTCATGGGCAGACGCTGGAGGCTCTTGCAATACTGCAGTGTCTACAGAAGTGCCCGGTTTGTGAATTCCGACCACAGACTTGTTGCAACTCTGAATATCCAGCTCTTTTCCTCAGAGAGTTGCAGTCAGTCCTTACTGATGACACTGCAGTTGTGACCCACTGGGCTGGCTACTTTGAGCAGTTGTTTAAAGCTGATTCTCCGGCTAAGACGTTGGATACAGTATCTCTGGGTCCACAGTTCTTGAGGCTGATCCTCCAATTAGCTATGAACCACCTAATCTCACTGAGATGCTCCCCAACCTGACCTGAGCTGACCTATATCTTCTAAAGCCCTTCTCAATTCTTCCAATTTCCTCTCCACTTCCTCTTTTCTGGTACTACACAACACAGTGTCTTCAGCAAAAAGCATACACCAGGGGACTGTTTTTTTATCCCATGACTCAACACATCCATAACCAGATAAAATAGATAAGGACTTAAAGAAAATCCCTGGTGAAGACCTTTCCAAAATGGTATCTTATCTATTACGCCAACACTGCTTTTAACCTGAGTCCTCACTACCTTATACATATTCTGAATAATCCTCACATACTTCTCTGGCATATTAACAAATATTAAAATGTTCTTTCTGTATCATAGGAAAAAAAGGGACATCAAACCAACTTACCTCATTACAACTATCTACTTGGTTGAATAAAACATGTTTACTCTTTGGAATACAAACTTCAGACTTTGATTTTGAGCAAGACAGTACCATGTTCATTTAAGCAAGACAGGTGTTAACCAAAGGTCAATGATGATATGCTAAATTTTAGTCAGGAGAAAGTGTAAGCAGAAAGTTATACATTAAACCAGGGACTTTCAAGGACAGGAGAGTTAGAGGTATCATGCTACAAAAGTCATAGCAAAGGTAATCAAAGACAAAAAAGTACCTGACTCAGGATTGCCTGAATAATATGGAATTTTCTATACAAAGTCATTTCAACTAAAGTGTGTTTAATGGGTGTTGCACTATTTTTGGAATTTACTTTTCCATATTCTCAAGTTATTTCACAAGACATATCAATCATATGCAAATAACATTCATGACTTGTTAACGAGACTTGATCATTGATCAGAGACTACAATTTCAAATATGTTGTCCACCTTGATGGACAAAACCTTGCATCAGTTATCAACCAAAAGGTTGAGATTATGTCATTGTCCAACCCACTATTTTCTAACACAGGGTCATGGGGGTCTGCTGGAGCCAATCCCAGCCAATACAGGAACAAACCCCAGGCAGGGTGCCAGCTCACCACAAGGCACACACATACAGCACAATTTAGGATCGCCAATGCACCTAACTCGCATGTCTTTGGGAGGAAACCCACACAGACAAAGGGAGAACATGCAATCTCCACGCAGGGAAGATTCCAGGAAGCGAACCCAGGTCTCCTAACTGCAAGGCAGTAGCACTACCACTACGCCACCGTGCTGCCCTTGAGATTATGTGTACTCAATAAACCAATAGTAAAATCTTCACTATTTCCTTTATAAATCATTGTAAGGACTAATTAAGAAGGTCCAGAGACGTGCAACTAGGTTGATTCCATGGCTACAGGGGTTGAATTATGAGAAAAGATTAAAAGAGTGGAACCTTTTCAGTTTAAGAAAAAGAAGATTAAGAGGTGACATGATTGAAGTGTTTAAAATTATGAAGGAAATTAGTACAGTGGATCAAGACTGTTATTATAAGATGAGAACACGGGGACACAGTTGGAAACTTGTTAAGGGTAAATTTCTCACAAACATTAGGAACTTTTTCTTTACACAAAGAACGATAGACACTTGGAATAAGCTACCAAATAGTGTAGCATGGTAGACAGTAAGACTTTCAAAACTTGATTTGATGATTTTTTAGAAGAAGTAAGTGGATAGGACTGGCGAGCTTTGTTGGGCTGAATGGCCCGTTCTTGTCTAGATTGTTCTAATGTTTTAAGCACTCTCAGACTTCTTCCTGCCTGGCTGCAATATCTGCCCTATTGCCTATGGTTTGGCAATAAAAAAGGCTCGAATGACAATTCTACTCCAAAGTGCAAACTAATGTTGGACCATAAAAGTGAAAGACTATCCATTAAGGAGTTGGATTTTGGTGCTGCATAGCCTCACTAAAGACAGACTGCATATAAAGGCAATGAGTCCATCTTGCTTAAGAAAGGGGTTCACAGCCTAGCAGAGACCATCTTTTTGCTACCAAATGAGTATCACTGTGTGAGAAACCTCAAAGACTGTAAACTTAAGGACAGCCTGGAAATACAATGTGATACCAAAGCAAAGGGACAAACAAAGACAAAGAAAAACTCCATGGACACTGGAGCAATCAGGACAAATCATTGCCATCATCCCTTGAGATTACTGGAATCAAACAGACAAGGACACTTTACACTTCTCGTTCCAAGAATGGTATTGCATTGTTACTAATTTTGTGTTCACACATGTTTTCTAGTTATTGGTGCTGTCTAAACTGAAGGGAGTAACGTGTGTAATGAATTACATCTTTAGCTGGTATAAGTCTTTCTCTTCCTAAATTCAGTATTAAAACTAATTTAAGTTTCCATTAATTCAGAGCAGAATCAGTCACACCACAGCTTCAGAATGTGGCAAACTCACAGAGGAGCTGTTTGAAGGAAAGTAAGCAATTGCAATTGAGCTGTGAGTAAGACCAATACTGCAGTCAAATGCAGGAGCTGAGAAAATAAGGACTGATCCATCTGACTAACAAGAACATTTAAGGTCAGTCCTGAATGAATAGTGGTTCTAGGGCAATTCTGAAGGTAAGAACTAAGGAAATGGAATTATCAAGTTTTATAAGCCTCTTTTTACTGTTGGAGGGAAACGCTAAGCAAGCTAACTTCAATGTGTTTTTTATTTTTTATTCAGTATTGTCCTTGTCTAAATGTATTGCAAGATACATATATTCAATTCAAGAATCAAGATTTTTTATTGGTTACATACATAGTTACACAAGTACAGAACATAGTGAAATGTGCCCTGAATTGGCCATGAGACTGTGCAATAAAGTTAACACATAGATAATTAAATTTAAGTTAAAAAAGAAAAAGGAAATTTTAATTTAAAAGAAAATTAAATAGGGAAAAAAGTATATATCTAAATTACATTTTTGAACAAGGTCTGAGCTCTGTGCAAATGTAACAGAATAGAATATCTATGCAGCATGCTAGTTTGCTGGCTAAAATAGACTTAAATGACATGGCGGCAGCTGAGACATATTGAGGTAGAGAATTCAACTTGTGTTAGATAGATAGATAGATAGATAGATAGATAGATAGATAGATAGACAGATAGATAGATAGATAGATAGATAGATAGATAGATAGATAGATAGATAGATAGATAGATAGATAGATAGATAGATAGATAGATAGATACTTTATTAATCCCAAGGGGAAATTCACATAATCCAGCAGCAGTATACTGATACAAAGAAACAATATTAAATTAAATAGTGATAAAAATGAAAAAAATTAAAATAAAATTAATGTTAGCATTTACTCCCCCGGGTGGAATTGAAGAGTCGCATAGTGTGGGGGAGGAACGATCTCCTCAGTCTGTCAGTGGAGCATGACAGTGACAAAAGTCTGTCACTGAAGCTACTCCTCTGCCTGGAGATGACACTGTTCAGTGGATGCAGTGGATTATTCATGATTGACTGGAGTTTGCTTAATGCCCGTCTCTCTGCCACAGATGTTAAACTGTCCAACTTTACTCCTACAATAGAGCCTGCCTTCTTAACAAGTTTGTCCAGGCGTGAGGCGTCTTTCATCTTTATGCTGCCACCCCAGCACATCACCGCGTAGAAGAGGGCACTCGCCACAACCGTCTGGTAGAACATCTGCAGCATCTTACTGCAGATGTTGAAGGATGCCAACCTTCTCAGAAAGTATAGTCTGCTCTGACCTTTCTTACATAGAGCATCAGTATTGGCAGTCCAGTCTAATTTGCCATCCAGCTGCACTTCCAGATATTTAAAGGTCTGCACCCTCTGCACACAGTCACCTCTGATGATCACAGGGTCCATGAGGGGCCTAGGCCTCCTAAAATCCACCACCAGCTCCTTGGTCTTCTTGGTGTTAAGGTGTAAGTGGTTTGAGTCGCACCATTTAACAAAGTCTTTGATTAACTTTCTGTACTCCTCCTCCTGCCCACACCTGATGCAGCCCACAATAGCAGTGTCATCAGCGAACTTTTGCACGTGGCAGGACTCAGTCATATTGGAAGTCTGATGTATATAGATTGAACAGGACCGGAGAAAGTACAGTCCCCTGCGGCGCCCCTGTATAACTGAACACAATGTCAGACCTGCAGTTCCCAAGACGCACATATTGAGGTCTGTCGGTAAGATAGTCCACGATCCATGCCACCAGGTGTGAGTCTACTCCCATCTCAGTCAGCTTGTCTCTAAGGAGCAGAGGTTGGATGGTGTTGAAGGCGCTAGAGAAGTCCAAAACATAATTCTTACAGCACCACTGCCTCTGTCCAGGTGGGAGAGGGATCGTGTAGCATATAGATGATGGCATCCTCCGCTCCCACCTTCTCCTGGTATGCGAACTGCAGAGGGTCGAGGGCATGACGGACCTGTGGCCTCAGGTGGTGAAGCAGCAGCCGCTCCATGGTCTTCATCAGATGTGACGTCAGAGCAACAGGTCAGAAGTCATTCAGCTCACTAGGACGTGATACCTTTGGGACAGGGGTGATACAAGATGTTTTCCAAAGCCTTGGGACTCTCCCCTGTTCCAGGCTCAGGTTGAAGATGCGCTGTAGAGGACTCCCCAGTTTCAACGCACATGCCTTCAGCAGTCGTGGCGATACACCATCTGGACCCGCTGCTTTGCTGGCACGAAGTCTTTTCAGCTCTCTGCTCACATGGGCTGCTGTAATTGTGGGTGGGGATGTCTCACCTATGCTGGTATCAGCAGAAGGATTGTTGGAGGATGCAGTACTCCGAGGTGAGAGTGGGTTACTGTGATCAAACCTATTAAAGAAGTTGTTCATTTGGTTTGCTCTCTCCACGTCTGTCTCGATGCGGCACCCGCTTGAGCTGCAGCCAGTGATAATCTTCATCCCATCCCACACTTCCTTCATGCTGTTGTTCTGCAACGTCTGCTCCAGCTTTCTCCTGTACTGCTCTTTCGCCGCCCTGAGCTGGACTTGGAGTTCCTTCTGCACGCACTTGAGCTCATGCTGATCACCACCTTTAAAAGCCCTTTTCTTCTGGTTCAAAAGGCCCTTGATGTCACTTGTAACCCATGGCTTGTTGTTAGCATAGCAGCATACTGTTCTTACTGGAACTACAATGTCCATACAGAAGTTGATGTAATCAGTTGTGCATTAAACAGCCTCTTCAATGTTCTCACTATGTGACCCAAGCAATATATCCCAGTCTGTAGTTCCAAAGCAGTCTCTCAGAGCCTGCTCTGCCTCAGGGGACCACTTCCTGAATGAGCGTGTAATTGTAGGTAGCGCCCTCACTCTTGGTTTGTATTAAGGCTGAAGCAGAACCAGGTTATGATCTGCTTTCCCAAGCGCAGGCAGCGGGGTGGCTGTTAATTCAACTGTTAATTAACAGTTCAAAAAATTTATGGTGGAATGTCCAGGTTAAGAAGACTTATAGCCTGTGGATAGAAGCCCCTCATGAGCCTCTCTGTTGTGGCCATTTGCTTGATTTCAGCAGGTCAAACAGATAGTTACTGAGGTGAGACTAGTCCCTGATGATTCTAATTGCCCCGGCCTGGGATCTCCTAATATAAATATCCTGCAGAGATGGCAGATCAGATCTGGTGCAACGTTCCGTCTCCTGGATTACTCTCTGTAGTTCCTTAATGTCCTGTACACAGGAGGTGATATTCTGAGTCATGGCACTTTCTGTAGCACCAGAGTAAAAAGTGCTTAGGAAAGCTGGAGAAACCCGAAACTTTCTCAACAGTCTAAGATGATAAAGACACTGCCTTGCCTTTTCGGATTGGGCTTGAATATGTCCATGGCAAATCCTCTGTGATGTGAATGCACAGATTTTTGAAGCTGCTCATCCACTCCACTGCAGTCTCGTTGATGTTGAGGGGGTGTAGAACCGCTTCTGTCTTCTGCCAAAGTCCACCACCAACTCCTTGGTTTTGCTGAAATTCAGTTGGAGGCAGTTCTTCTGACACTATGATGTCAGGTTCTGCACTTCCTCCATATATACTCTCTTGACCATTGTTGGAGATGAAGCCCAGCACAGCTGTGTCATCAACAAATTTGACGATTGAGTTGGAGGCATGTGTGGCCATGCAGGGCGTAGAGAAGGGGGCTGAGTACATAGCCTTGAGTGCGATAATGCTGGAGGCAGAATTACCAACTCTCATCTCCTGTGATCTCCCTGAAAGAAAGCTGAAAAGAGTAATGTTCTATTATTCTTATGTTATAAATTAACACTATGGTGTTGTTTATGGAATCATCAATCTCTCACAACAGGCATAAAGCAGGTGCACATGGATTGAAAAGGAAACTGGATAAAATCATATCAGGCACCCCACAGCTTGACATTTCTGGCTGACACTTGGTATTCAAAGGGACAAAGTCTATTAGACTGAAATGAGCCTTTTCAGCTTAACTTTAAATGGTTAGCTAATCAGGAATATAAATTATTCCTAATAACTACTTCCTGGAAGCTTCAGTTCAGTTTCGAAAACCAACTTAAACTAGTTTGATTTAGTAATAAAGTTCTGTGACAGTAGCACATAAATGGGAGTTTTTGATTGGACATGATTGCTTATCATCTTTAGTTTGTGATTGTGTGTCTTCTTCATTGTGTAAAACTTTTAACAGACTTTTAATGGGAGCCCTTTTTTTTATTGACATGGAAATCATCATATAAAAATGCAAAGGATGGCAATAGAGGACATAGTACTGCATTAAGCACATAGAGTAAGTGGAAATGCCATGAAGATCTAGGCTTTGGCATTTAGAACATGTCTGCTTCATAGTCAACTAAATATAACCTGCCTGTATTTGGATGTTCATAAGGATCTATCAATGAACAAACCAAAAATAAAGGAACCAAAGGCTCTTAATAGACAATGTTGTAGTTATAGCCTAACTGCCAAGATACTGGGAGAACTAAATTATTATTTCTTTTGTGAAAGCTGATCGGCAACTTCTCTGTATTCAGTGCTAGTGTGCATATTGGCCTTTCCCAGACTGTGTTATGGCCTTTTCTACCAGTAACGGCGTACTGCAAAATAACATGAATTGAATACACTTGACTTGAGCGTTCCTAGTTTTCATACTTTCTCTGTTCACTTAGCATTCATTTGCTCAGAGGTTGATCTGCTTATTGTTTCCTGAGCAGCTCTTCTTTTCTCCACCCTAGCGGCCCACTTCTTCTCTTCTCTCGTCAGCATTTTTTCGCATTAAAACTCATTAAGTCTGTGTTTGTGTTGCAATTACTTACTACGTTTCTTTAATTTTTCACTTAAGGTGGCACTTAAGTCTTAAATCTGTCTCAAGAATGATTTAAGATATGAAGAGGTAGGGGAAGTGACGGCGAAGGTGGTAGGGATGAGAATGGCGCCCGTACGCATGTGCCTCATGGCTGCCCTGCTTGCTGCTGTCGAGAGTTGATTCTATAATAAAATAAAATAGAAATGAAAAGAGGAATAAACTTGCAGGTCAATCATCACTGCAAAAGTGGATAGTAGATGTCATGTAGTATATGTGTACCAAATATCAGGACAATAGGTCAAACGGTTTGCAAGCTACAGGTGATATAAAATCCTGGACAGATAAACGAACAGCCACAGTAGAGTTTTATATATAAAGCTGTTGTGTATTGCTGGTGGAAGTAACTTTCTTGCTGTGGTTGTAGCAGTGCTATGCTCACATTAATTTTCCTGTATTTGCATTCACAACATGTTTGTGGTGTGTGATTTGTATACTTGTGGTTAGCTTATTAGATTGGATTTTGTGTTGATCTTTTATCCTGAATTTTTCTCATTTTTCTTAGGGTAGCTTCCTTGGCAAAGGTTGCACAAATCATTGCACACCTTGAACACCCTTATAAAACAGCATTAGTTACTGGAGTCTACCACCAGACATAAGTAGTAACCAAGTATTTTATAATTGCTCACTGAACAATTGATCTCTGAAACCGTATGAGATATTTTGAATTAAACCAACATCCCTTTCTCATATCATAACTTTCACTTCCATCACTTTCCAGCATCTCTGCTTAAAGAAAAAAAAGACTTAGAAGCAACCAGGAAACAAACACTCAAGGCTTAATTTGTGACAGAGCTCACCTCCATCATCTTTGTGTTTGCTAGTTCAAAGCTTCTGCTGCTTCAGTTTTGAAATTAGAAAGATTTTTTTTTCTTCTCTCATGCCCTTGCAATGTTCAAGCAGCTGCTCTTGATTGTCATTCATAAGCAACCAGGGAATGAGATAGCTGCTGGAATAATACTGTGAATGAAATAAATAAATAATGTAGGATATGTCTAGTGAAAAAAAAAGTGGGAATATTGCAAAATAGGTCTGCAGCAGCATGATATATGCAGGAGTTTCTTTTTATATTCTACTGTATCATTTAATATAAAGAAAATTACACTTATGATATGCAATTGCAGGCATAAAACTGTATGATATATAAATATATATATATATATATATATATATATATATATATATATATATATATATATATATATATAATAGTAACATCTTTGAAATCTACTAGTTATTGAATGACATGTTAGTTATATAAAGGCAAATAAGTAAAATTAACTAAATGGTGTTACATTCAAATAATAGAACTCATGCATTTAACCATTTTTTTCTTGTCATCATATCATAAAAAAATATTAAAACTAGATTGAAACTTTCAGTGATATATCAACATGGGGTAATTGATTATATTTTACAATTTTAACTTGTTTTCTCATTGCAGTGCAGTTTGCACTATCTGAGAACACAAATATTTATTATCCTAATTTAGAAATCTATTTTTTCTTTTACATTGCATATTTGTCATGAAAATATTCATCATCTGAGGCTCACTTAAGGCAGGACTTTGCAGATTATTTGCTACTGATTACATTTCCTGATGCCTGTTTTCAGAGCAGGCTTATCAACTGAAGGATTATCTTTAATCTGCTTTCTCAACATGCTGATCTATCAGACTGACACATGGTCCACTGTTTCTTATTGAATCAATTGGTATTCTTTTAGTTTGCCATTCCTTTTCCTGAGATGTCGACAGCTAATTATGCATTAGCTGAAGCCTCCAGTTTTCAGTTTAATAAAAGAAAATGTTAATGCTCAGTAGTTTACAGAATATGAAACTCACATGGCTTCACAGTATAACTTAACTTTCTAGATAGCTATTTTTGAAGAGTGTTTGCTGCTGTAATAAAATTGTGCTACTTCCAGAACTGTGCATCTATTAAATTTTAACACTGCCAGCGTAAATGAATTTCCTTATACAGTATTTTTTATTTTAAAATACAAAAGTAGAGTTAATTTATTAAAATGATGGGTCAGTGGAATGTTATTCAGATGTTTAATGTGGCACTCAGTTTTATTTATTTTGATTTACACTGGGGAGAAATCTTTGAAAATAGTTGTTTGTGAATGCATTAGAATCATGAAACAAAACCATAAAACAGCAAGTAATAATTTAAGCAGACAAGCTCTCTGAAGGCAGTCAATCCATATTATGTTTCCTTGTGATCAGATGTTTACCACAAAAGTAAGTCCGACTTGATCATCTTTTAACGTAGCTCAGTAAATAAGACTGTCAAAAATATATAACCTCTTTTATCTTTTAAAACTCCACCAAGTCGCTGCCACTTAAATTCCTGGCTTTAACAGTTTTCCTACTTCAAACCAGTAAAAAGCATTATTAAACTGAATTCAACTCAATTTCTTTTTATTTTTATATAGCACACTTTAAATTTACAAGTTTCTAGGACTGGATACATATATAGTTTCAATAAAGCACTTTGTATAACATTTTTAAAGCACAGAACACCATGCAATAAAGTATATTAAAATCATGTAAAACACTGCTCACCAATGCACAGTGTACCAGCATTCTAGTTGCGACCACTATGGGGTGCAAGACAGCTAATATGGCAAAAAAGTACATAGTAATACTAGACTTGGTGAAGGCTTTATTTTTCCTTTCTAAAAGAAAAGAAGAAAAAATACAGTATGTTCTCTTATTCCCCCACTTATTAGAATGATATATTGTTATTATTTCTAAAAGAGATGTCAGTCGGTCATTTTCTAACCCTCTTAGTCCTGAACAGGGTCACAGGGGGTGCTAGAGCCTAACCCAGCCAGCATATAGCACAAGGCAGGAACAAACCCTGGACAGGGCACCAATCCATCGCAAGGTGAATGTGAATACACCCACACACACACACAGACACACACACAGACACACACACACTAGGACCAATTTAGCATTGCCAATCCACCTAACGTGCATACCTTTGGACTGTGGGAGGAAACCCACACAGACATGGGGAGAACATGTAAACTCTATGTTGGGAGGTCCCAAGAAAAAAAAAGAAATGTTCCCCTACCAGATTGTCAAAGGCAAAGTCATCAAAGTATGATGACCTTATAATAAAAAGATTGGTAACATTTCTTGTTTTAAAGAATGGGAATCACTTAAAAAAAAAGAAAGTGCCAAAGTTGCAACATGTTCACTGTCATCAATGAATTCCCATTCCATGTTGTTTTTCTGTACATAATTTGGGTCTCACATTCAAAAAGATTTTTTTATTTGAAACCTGCTGACAGTAAAACTTCTGTCAGAGATATCCATATCTTCTGGAATTTAAAACCTCATCACAGTGTACAGTAAAGACCACAGACCAGTAAAGAACTTTATACATTTTCACTACAGAATATAACAAATACTTGCATTTGTATATTGTACAAATTGTATATAATCATTTATTTATACAGTATATTTACTGAATGTTGCATGTTATATATGCTTTGTTTTGTGTGTGTGTGTGTTTGTGTGTTTTTTGTTAGTGTTGTTTTATTGTCAACTGTTTGGATAAGATGTGCAAGTAAGAATATCATTTTACAATAAATTAGACCTCAAAGAATGACTTGAATGTGAGAGCATCATAAAGTCACCCTCATACATCATCAGTTGTCACCTTAATGAAAATTTCTTTCTGTACAATTAATTGTGAAGAATCCAAAACCCCCAAACATGAACATACAAAGAGTCCCAGGTTCAGATAATGGAAGGGTTTATTATAACTCCCTCTAAAATAACAAAAGCACACATGCAAAAACTTTATAGAAAGATGCTGAAAGGAATGAACATATTTCTTGTCAGTTACTGTTCTTCTGATATACTCAAAAAAATTAAAGGAACACTTTTTAAGCAGAGTATAGCATTAAGTCAATGAAACTTTTGGGCTGTTGATCTGGTCAGTTAAGTAGCAGAGGGTGCTGTTAATCAGATTCAGCTGCATTGGTTTTAATGAAATTAACAACAGGTACACTAGAAGGGCAACAATGAGACAACCCCCAAAACAGGAATGGTTTAACAGTCTGTTTTTTCACTAGTTTTGCATCTGGCTATGGTCAGTGTCACTACTGGTAGCATGAGGCGATACCTGGACCCTACAGAGGTTGCACAGGTAGTCCAACTTCTCCAGGATGGCACATCAATACGTGCCATTGCCAGAAGGTTTCCTGTGTCTCGCAGCACAGTCTTAGGGACATGGGGGGGGATTCAAGGAGTCAGACAGTTACTCTAGGAGAGCTGGTAGGGCCAGAGCCCTAAAAAGTGACCTCCAGCAGGCCACTGGTGTAAATGTCTCTGAAGAAACAATCAGAAACAGACTTCATGAGGGTGGCCTGAGGGCCCTATGTCCTCTAGTGGACCATGTGCTCACTGCCCGGCACCGTGGAGCTCGGCTGGCATTTGCCATAGAATACCAGAATTGGCAAGTCGACCAATGGCACCTTGTGCTCTTCACAGATGAGAGCAGGTTCACTCTGAGCACATGTGACAGATGTGAAAGGGTCTGGAGAAGCCATGGAGAACATTATGCTGACTGTAACATTGTTCAGCTTGACCGGTTTGGTGGTGGGTCAGTGATGGTCTGGGGAGGCATATCCATGGAGGGACGCACAGACCTCTACAGGCTAGACAATAGTACCTTGACTGCCATTAGGTATCGGGTTGAAATTATTGGATCCATTGTCAGACCCTGTGCTGATGCAGTGGGTCCTGGGTTCCTCCTGGTGCACGACAATGCCTGGAATCATGTGGCGAGAGTATGCAGGCAGTTCCTGGAGGATGAAGGAATTGATACCACTGATTGGCCCCAACACTCACCTGACCTAAATCCAATAGAGCACCTCTGGGACATTGTGTTTTGGTCCATCCGACACCGTCAGGTTGCACCTCAGACTGTCCAGGAGCTCAGTGATGCCCTGGTCTAGATCTGGAATGTTGTCAGGAATGCATACAAGCACATGAGGGCCATACAAACTACTGAGTACGATTTTGAGTTGTTGCAATGAAATTTCAGCAAAATGTACTAGCTTGCCGCATCATTTCTTCACTTTGATTTTCATGGTGTCTTTGAATTCAGCTCTCTGTAGGTTGATAACTTTCATTTCCATTAAATGATGTGGCATCCTTTCGTTCCTAACACATTACTCAGTCCATATCAGTATAGATATCCAGCATGATTTTTTTTCTCATTAAGATCTGATGTGTTTTCAAAGTGTTCCTTTAATTTTTTTGAAGTTTATATATACATATATATATATATATATATATATATAGTTTTGTATTTATACAGTATATACAACAATTATATATGTGTAGTTTAAGAAATGGCATTTGTTCATTGAAGTCCACTAATTACAATGCATTGTTGTGATTAAACATTGACAAACTTTATATAGTAGAATTATACAAGTTTAAATTAAGCCATTTAAAACATTACTTGTAGGACTGACCAGTAAATGTTTTGTTCTGCTGTCTGTTGCTTACATTTATCAAAGGAAGATGGAAGAATAAGGGACACACAGTTGGTTTGTGGCAAACTGCACTGAATGTCCAGTGGAAAGTATAATTGGAGTGGAAGAATGAAATTAATAAGACTCCATTTGAAAATTGACTGCCAGAATGCTGTAGAGACTTTTCTTTCAGGTTTGGCCTATGCAAGCATGAAGTGAATTTGCATTATGTTTACCATAATGATGCATTTAATTGGTGGTATTTCTGATTCGGCAGCACTTACTTCATTAGATGTGTCTTTGGATAACCTGAACAAAGTGACTTTGCTGTTTCTAGGAAGGGCGAGGATGGGTAGAACTAGACTTGTAGTTTCAAACTTGTCAGAGTTTGATATTGCTTTTTGGTATGCTTGTCATAGATTTGCAAAGATGACATTTAATTGCAAGAGGCCATATGATTATCTATCTACTAAGTTTGTAGCATGTAGTAAATAATGTAATACTTTCCATTTACAGATCATTTTAAAATCCAATCCTAACCATATCACTTGCACTTTATGTGTTCATAGGACAAATTATGTGCATGTAGGCCTCTCAGTGATGTCATGTCTTCAGGGTTTCAAGTCCAGATGGAGCAAAGGTCTGTTTAAATGGAATATTAATTAATATTGAAGAAGTGAAAGTACAAGCCCAGAGGCTTATTCTTTCATTACTGACAAATGTTATCAATTTGTCAAACCTTTGAAATAGCTACTTTTTATTTAATAACTAAACTGAATTATTAATATAACTTTATTGTAAAACTGGATGATTTAAACTTTTTCAATCCATTTTTTACACTAACCAAGTTAAAGCTAGAAGGCTTAAG
>NC_053163.1:47248266-47275766 GCF_016835505.1 Polypterus senegalus
TGTGAGCTGCTTTTATTCTTATTATTTTACAATAAAAACATACTTTACATTTGATTTGAGTCTGTAACAGCCAGTGTAAATGTATGGTACTTGTAAAGGTTCGCTTTTTTTTTTTTACACTTCTGTTTTCACATAAAGACGCGCTATAACAGAGGTGAACTCAGATGATGACGAGGGTTCTGCATCGGAGAAAGAATGCACGTCGCACTTTTGCCGTTGCTGTACTTTGTATATGTACATAGGAAGCTCTGCAGTGTACTTGTGACTTTACGCTGTAGGAAGATAAGTAAATAAATCAAGGTAAATAGCTAAATAACATTTGATCTGGCTTTTATATACAAAGTACAGCAACGTTAGCTTCCACCTGAAGCTATAGACTCTTCAGTACGCGAGCGACTCTCGTACCATTGCTTGCGATATGGAGTGTCAGCATGCACTTTTCATGGCATTACACGTGTACTTTGTGCATGCCCGTGTTGATCAAACATAGGAAACTCTGCAAAGTATATACAAAGTACAGTGCCAGTTTCATGATGTGCCATGTCATATGTATATAACGTACTGAATGTATGAATTAAAGCTTACGTAAGTTTGACATAAAGAACTAACACAACTTTTAAGTACAGGAAATAACTGAAGTTTAACAAGAAAAAACATTTTTAATTTTTTTTTACCTTTTTCATGCTGGATCATACCTTACCAATTCATTAGTGGCTTGATTTTGGTTAACTGGAAAAGACGCTGCTAAAAATGTAAACTGTTTTATTTAACACAAGCTTGTGGTCCAAACTTAAGACAAGTGGTGTCCTGCTTTAATTAACAGATAAACTAAAAAAGTCTAAATTATGAAATTATTTTTTTTTCTCAGTTTACTACTCTAATTTCTTTAACATAAAGACTAATATTCCAATCATTGCTCATTTGCAAACCAAGCCTTGACTTGCTGTGCTTTGTTTATACTACATGCACTTTATTAGTGTGCTGGCTCAGCTACTGTGTTACCTCATGTAAAGGAGCATTGCAATTAATTTACCAAAGCTTAGAAAAGGACTGAAAAGATCATTTTTTATGAGCGGCAAACTTACCTATCAATCATGTCTTTTGAAGTGAAAATCAGCTGATTTAGATTGGTGGCTGAATGATCGGAGGATCCATAGTTGGTTTATCACAGCAATTTTAACAATTGGTATACTATATATCCGACCATGTTCATGATATGTCACGATCACTGATTTTACATAAAGATTATGGAAAAGAGAACTCTTATATCAGCCAGTGGAAAATGATATTCACATTTTCTTTAAGAAAAAAAGTGCAGCTTTATTGGATAAAGGATAAGCAGGAACATCTGTCAGTTGGCAGAAAGACTGTTGAATAATTAGAAGTACATAAACATTAATGTTTGGTGGGAAAAAAGAAAAGAGAAAAACTAAGGTTTTTCAAAATGGTTGATATAAAGTTAATAGTATTTTTTCTTTTTAAGAGACACATCTGTGTACATTTTCCCTATGAGTTTTACTTGGGTCTATGTAGTTCATGGAAAATGATATCCTAGTGATTCACAACATTTGCATCCTTAAAGGAATACTGCCCCCAAAAATATTTTTTAAGAAGTTACTTACCTCATGTGGTTGTTAGTAATGGCTGAAAAAAAATTTAACATCATGTTCCATGGAAAATGGCTATAACAAAGTTTTCTATAGAACAATCATCTATGGAGACCAACACTGCACTACAGTAAACAGTACAAAAAGTCTATGAAAAACTTATTTGTGTCATCCAGTCCTATGCTCACAATAGGAGAAACGAAAACTTATTTTTGCTAAAATTGTTAAATAAGCACTTCTGGAAATCACAGCAGTGCATGCAGAGGAAATAAGTTCACATGGGATGGAACTTTTGAATTGAATGCATGACAGGTGATCAGTAAATTATGGCAATCTATCTATCTTCAGTTGAAAAGCTCCATCACTGGTGAACATGTTTTCACTGTGTGCAATGCTCTGATTTTGTGCAACTATATAATTTAGCAAAAAATGCATGCATTTTGACCTTGGTGCGTGTACTACTGCACGGCTTCACATGTCGATTATGTGAAATGAGTAATGTGAGATTTTTTATATTTTTTGTGGACCAAAATTGGTCTCCACAGACCCCCATTCTGTTAGAAAGTTTGTCTCCATTCTCCATGAAAACATGAGCTTAAAAATTTGTTTTAGCCATCACAACTAACTAAATGGGGTAAGTTATAAAGTTTTTTTTTATAATTCTTAAATTTTCATCTTACATAATCTTTTGAACTTTTTTCCTAAGTGACATAGTCAGGAATCATCAGGATGATAATTACAAATGCTTGCTACTGAAGCATTTGTAATCAAACAGCAATGAGGAAACAAACCTAAGGAAATTGCACGTAGAACTAGGAAAAAGTTTAGACCATACTACTAGCCCAAAATGGAAGCTAAATGGCAGTTATAAATAGAGCTTGTATCAGCTTTATTCCCTTACTAAACAAGTCCGTGTCTGTTTAATATAACTAACCTGTAATAGTTATGTAATGTCAAACGATGTTAGAAAAATTAATATCTGGCTTCCCCCAAAAAGATTGGAAAAACTGCTCATCTTCTGCACTTCAAGATCAGCTTCGGGACAAAATGCCCATACAGACCACATGACCGTACCATATGATATTAGATTTGATTATACTTTATTTGTCTCCAAGGTGAAATAAATTTTTTTACAGATGCTTATATATAGTTATAGATATCATATGTTATAGATATCATATGTTATAGATATATGTTAACCATGATTCTACTCCCATAGCAACAAAGTGACTGTGAACATCATGAAGATGGCTATCTTGGTGAAATGTACAATTTTCAGATGATTAACACAAAATTGGAAAATAAAAATGTTGCAAAACTTATAACAAAACTCTATCAACTGGTTGCAGAACATGATAGTAGTTAATAACTCTGGCCTCACTATATGAACATATATCCGTCTTCAGGTTTTTCACACTGCAAACGTTACCTTAAATTATGCAAATAAGTACATTATTCACTATTGTATGTTGAAAATAGAGTTCTCTCCGATTACTTTTGCATTGACAACTAAAATTGATGTGCCATTTGCCCTAATGGCTACCACTCACCTTGTTGTGGTTGTGCTACCCATATGGTGCCACATCCTACTTAATGACCCTTATAGCATTTGATTGGTTGACTGTGTTTCTAAGACTAGAATATTATAACATTGCTATCGATAAGAGTTCAATTAATTTCGTTTTAAAAACTAATTTACTTAATTAGGTCAATGGAATTGAAAAGAATTCTGGTGAAAGTAACTGTTGTACAAAAACTCCCTGAATTGATGAGACGCAAACTACCTGTGAATGAAAGATGGAAACAGATGCATTAAGGAGATATTAAGCATTTTCAGCAGATGTCACTGAATCTGCATTTTGATTCCAACCAGCTGTTTAAAATGTATATTCTGCTTTTCAGTTCAGTGCAGAAGCAATGTCCCATTGCTGTCATATTTCATAATACTTTTATGAGAATAGTAGTTTATCCTTATACCTTTGTTTTACATGTGATGTCACTGCTTATTTAGCTATGTTTCAATCTGTTCAAGAATTTATTTTACATATAGTATCGATACTGCATCTAGAGTAAAGTATATACATCTAATTACCAAATGACGAAAAAAGAGATAGTAGAAACACCAGATGCTACAGAGAAAAACAACAAAGGGTTTTCTTTTGATTAAGAAACATGTTTAACTCTGACAAGCTAAACAAAGGGAACCTCATAGAGTGAACCTCATTATTCTTCAACAGAGTATGTTGCGTAGGGACCTAATCTAGGTTTTCATAATCATCAAACGCAATCTTTGGGTTAACTGTTTAATTGTGTAACACAATGTGGTAGTGGAAAAACAAGTGAAATTAAAATAGAAACCTGGAATTTCTTCTCCTAGAAGGCTGCATAAAATCTAATAGAAACAACTTCGTTATGTAAGAGAGTTATATTAGGCAACTGAAAAGCTTGATGAACCGATTGTTCTTCTTCTCTTCCTAAAAATTCTAATGGTTTCATAAGTTTTGATTGAAAGGGAAATGCTTGACTCAAATGACCTGATACAGTAAGTTTTAGTTTATAATGTACTTTACTTCAAAGCGTGTTTCATGTGAATACTTTCCAGGCTTTGTTTTTTCCCCCAAAGTCCAGGATAAAGGTTCTTACCATTTTCAAGTAGCCCTGAAGACACTGCTTGAAAAGAAGGGTAATTTTATATAATTATTGGATAATTACTGCACTAATTGTTTTGTCTTCCACTGAGTTGCAAATGGTGTGACTTTCAGTTTATTATTCTTCTCTGTGGAGTAGGGGTGTCATTTACTGCTGCCAGGTATCCCAATAGGGGAGGCACAGTGTAAGTCATAGTCACACTCATTTGTACCACACTTAAGGTCAGCACCGTGACAGTTGCTGCAGTTATATACTTATTAAAGGCAAGATTGAATTTGCATGATTCATTCTGAAGTGCATTTCTGTAGCAAAATATTGGGTGAGTGGTTAAGAATAAAATTAATTTATTGTGTTCTCTAGAGAAAGCTTTGTAACTTCTCATTATTATAAAATGTACTTTTGCTTTTGGTACTCGAGTACTTTCGAAAGAAGATACTTTATTTTTCTCAGGTATTTTTTTAACTAAAATACTTCTTACTTCAGTGAAAGTGACTTTGACTTTTACTCAAGTATGTCTGAGTACATTTTAGAACTCTAATCCCACCATTGGTCAGGCTCCATCAGTGCTCACCCATTTTGACCTTTCTTTGACTGATGAAATGCACTGAAAATATATAAAAAAAAAACCCAAAAAACTATGGTAGTCAAAGGTGTGGATAAAGGCTTACAAAAAAAAGTTTTCTCATGTCTAATGTACACAAGGAAATCAAATTGTGCATGCTTGACATATTTTTCCAGGTGTAGAGTATAAAAACAGCTCTTTCACACTTTGTGCAACAATTGCTGAGTTATGCTCCATTTTCATTAATCTTTCTGTCTGTAGTGATATAAGTTACGGCTGAATACAGGCCTTCTCTCAATTTAACACCAATCATCTCTTTTGCAGCAGATAATATCAAACTCTCCACCAAAGTATGAAGCATTCCAGTCTTTGGTATACATTGGACTGCTTAAGAGAATGGTTCAACTACTTTAGTATTTTCACTTTGTATGTAAGCTAATTGAAACGTTTTTCTGTTTCCTCTAGTATTGCTAGTATTCCCTAAGGTGTGTTTTTTTTGTCAATGTAATTTGTTTGGCTCTAAGGCCTCATTTGATAGGACCTCAGAACACACAGCTCATACTGTAGTGGCAACATGGCATTTTCAATTCTCACACATATAACCTGGAGTTAGACACTCATTAATGTATTTACTCTTTTTTTGGTTTGGGTTATCAATTTGAATCCAAGTACCTTTTTGCTTGTAAATGGACATACATCCATGTCTTTCCGTAAAACTAACCAGATACCAGACACCTGTCCATGATATTCAGAGTGATTTAGCAGGTATACAACATTAACCGTATTCTGCATTGTCTATCTTGTTGTATTGCTAACTAGCAGTCATGTTGAACACTGCATGCTAGGTCATTCAACAGCTTTATCAAAAATAGATTTTTAGCAATTAGTTAAACATGACCTAGTAATGGAAAATAATTATACATGGTTTTTATAATTTAATTACATAATTTACTTCCAATTATTTTTATTTCTAACCTTTAGAACCCTTTTGCAATTATAGTCACTTCTCAGTTCCTCTACTGTATCAGTGGTTTCAACCCACAGATTAAAAACTACTGCTTTAGGGCTAGAGAGGAGGATGTGGAAGGAGATTTGTTTTTGTTCTTTTCAAGTGACCAACTGAGAATTTGTTACCCAAATTATTTGGTGTTAGAGTGTCTTTAGACAAATGTACATTTTATTCATAATTGCACGGATGAGTAATTAGTTACAGAGTATGATTCTTTAACTCTTTTCATTGAGTAATTTATTTAAAAGCTGATTAAGAATGTAAACCACTAAAATACTCATATTATAACATGTTTGCACCATGGGAGAGATGTATCTTTCATGATTGTAAAATAATCATTTTTACCACTGGTCTAAAAGAAGATTTAAGAATTTTAGAAATCTGAACGTGTGTATTTACTTACAAAACGCTGATTTAGAAGTCAAATTAATGACTGAATAATAATAATAATATGTTTTATTTACACAAGGCGCCTTTCTAAGAACTCAAGGACACCGGACAAACAATAAATTAAAAAAAAAAACACATAAACAACTTAAAACATCTGAAAATATAAAAATTTAAACCAAACAAAGCCACTGTAATTATAGAGAAAAAGCCATTTTAAACAGATGTGTTTTAAGTTTACATTTGAATATTGAAAATGATTCGATATTTCTAAGCTGAGGAGGCAGTGAGTTCTAGAGCTTAAGAGCAGAACGGCTGAATGCTCCACTCCCCGTGGTGGTTAGATGGGCAAGAGGGACGGTTGGATGAATGGAGAAAGAGGATCTAAAGTTACAGGAGGGAATGGCAACATGAAGAAGGTTGGACAGATATGGAGGGGCGAGGTTATTAATGGCCTTAAATGTTACCAGCAGAATTTTAAAATCAATTTGAAACTTGTATGTCTGTTTCATAGATACAAGTATTTTCTAAAATCAATCAAAAATGTTATTGTTTGTGAAGACACATGACCAAATGGAAAATCTGGACAGAATTGTTCATTCTTAGCAGTGAGCAAGTTTCCCTCTTTCTACCATACAGCATTCCTTTATAGACTTATTTGTAGTCGTGAGTGTTAGTGGATTGACAGCGACTGTCAAATTATTAAAATTGTTAGTTTACAGTATTGAATTGTGGATATGGTTCAGACAATCTAACCCTGAATTGAATTAGGTTGATTATATATTGTTATATTGCAATATTTTACTGTGTAGAAATAATCAGTTTCATTTTTTTGACATGAATAGAAATAGTGATTGTTTTATCTTTTTCTCATGTCCATGGTAGTAATGTAAAACTGGATGTTTGCAGAGGACAAATGAAATAAAAATTGTGATAAGATATTATTGGTGGCAATCCTCTGCTTTTTAATATGCACTAATGACATACAGCAGAATGTTTCCTTAATCGTTAGTAGTATGAGGCTCTAAGATAAAGAAGACGAAAGACATTTGATTTTATTATGTTCTAACATCTTTCTATGTATTTGTTAAATATGTTACAGAAACCTTTCATCTCAATGTAATGTTATAAAGAAAAAAGTGCCTAACATGTTTAGCAAATTCTAACAACCATGAAAGAAATTCTTCCTCAATGGGTAGTATATTTAAACAATTACATATTATACAATTCCTAAATGAATGAATGGTGCTATGACCAATAAGTCTTAAGGTCTGTTGCATTTGAAAATCTTCCAAATAGGTAGATTTAAAGATTTTTTTTTTAATATTGCCTTTTGAAAGTGGTTTAGAGACTGAAGAGAAAAATGTAATTGTCTGGGAAATTATAAAAATCTAAACTACGCTCCTTTGTTTTTGAGGATCTCTTTATGGTCTTTACTGCCAAAACAAATCAAGCTGTGACAACATCTTGTCAAGAAAGGCTATATTTAAGCTGTATAATATAACTATGATGCTGTCTGTGGTATACTGTATGCAGCTATGGTCTCCATATTACAAAAAAAGACAGGAACACAAGGAAAATTGCAGAGAATAATAAGACAGATTATGAGGAATAATTAAACTTGCTGTATTTTTCTTTTTACCCATATTGCATGTTCTTATAGCTGCAATTCCCAGAATCAGTGGCTTACAGCCCGCGTGGCTACATCATGGGACCTTCTGCTATCTGAACAGCCCCCTTGTAAGCTATTTATCTGTACATGGCCTGGAGGAAATTCCCTTGTATTTCAGGTTGAGTGACCACATCTGTCCACTCTTCTACCTCTTTCATATGCTCAGATCCTCCAGTGTTCAGTGCTGTTGGGTTTGGCCACAAATCTCTGGGAGCAAAGAATTGAAATGTAACGTAGTCTTTGAAAGTTTATGTCTCAAGGGTTGGGACTCTTAAACTAAGGTAGAAACGAACCTCCCATGTAATTGGAAACAGCTTTGGCATAACGGGTGTCCATATCATGTTCAGGAATTACACTGTATTAGTCTACAATTTAAACACATTGACAGGACACATGAAAGGGGTTGAGTCAGTGTGCTGCCTCTCTAATTATGGAGGGGAGAAAAGGTTGCCCTCTATGTGTTGGTTTTGTTTTTGCTATAGCCTGACCTAATTGAATTATCAACCAGCCTTCCATTAAAGTGCATATACAACAAAAATGTAATGGTTGATAATATATTTCCAACTTAAAAAATGGAAATGCTGATGTAGATGACAAATTGGGATAACTTAATTATTAGGCAATCAAAGGAGCTTCACTGTCTCCTTGTGGAATTATGTGAGATGTTTTAGATTTTCCTCAGGATGTTTTGAAAATTTTAAAATAACCTAGATCTAATTAGCATTGTTTATGTTTTCTATGGTGGATTGATAGCTATGTGAAATTTGTCTTATAGTATAAATAGCGACAATGACATTAACATTTGTGCATTGCTTAAAATGCTTTAGTGGAATATGTTTTCAGAAACATTTTTGTACTTTCAAAAAGTAATGTCTGTTTTTGTTTTATTAAAAACACATTTGTGTGTTTTGATTGTAAATTGTGACTTACTGTCTATTTTAGTTGGAAAGTTGTGAAGAAAAAGAAAATCATTGGAGGTGGAAGTACTCACTTTTGACCACTACATTAGATTGCCACAAATAAGGGTCAGTAAATGGTTTATTTTCAGTCAGATACTCAGCCTCACTCTATTGATCAGTGACATTTTTTCATCAACGAGACTAATGAAGATTTGAGAAGAGATTAAGAAAGTTCACTGATCTGGGCCATTGTCTTGTTTGACACTGCAGATTAGCTATATTGCTAATAGGACATTTTCCCCCAATATTTAGTTGATTGTTGCAGTGATGTAAATGGTTTACTTGCATTTATTTTGTATATTTTTTTTTTTTTTACTGCTCAGGGTTTGGCAAGGGTTTTGATTCCTGTCAATGTATTTCAATCAAACTGACCTGTTACATTTTTTGTTAATCTTAAAATGAGTTATTTCTGTCAATTACATGAGACAGCAGGAATCCACATGTTCACATACTTAATCAGAAGATATCTGCTCCTAGGTTACTATTTACCATAGCTCAAGTATGCCTAGAAATTGAAATATGTTTTCAAAATCATTTGCTAACTCTAATACACATCCCACAGGGAGTATCATAAATTGTCAGCCAATTGCAATTCATGCTTTTTTGCTGAAGGTCTTCTCCTACTAAAAGATTGAGTATATCATTATTAAACCTAAATTTATTGTTGTTACCTAACCTTAATGTAAAAGCTGTCAAATGACGATTGTGTGACAAAAGGTTCTCACTACAGGGACATTTCCCTTAAATGTTGTAGCTTAATTAGGTCTTCTGATATCATATATTTTAATTATCATTTTTAAGCATGTCCTCCAGAGGCGTATTATAATTCTGGCTTAAGTTATGCACAACTATTTCTTCTAGTTTATATGTATTTAGTACAGTAAAACCTCAATTATCTGTCAAAGGTCGGGACAAAGGCCATAACGCATAAGAGAAAAGGCAGATAACAGAACAGCTAATTTAAAAAGCATATACAATACATTAGTTCATGTGAATAGTGATATGTATTTAAAAAAGAAAAATGTATTAAAAATGTAATATAGTATCAACAAAATTAATTCATCTAATATTGTAACAACCAGCATAATAAGCACAAACAACTCAGAGGTAATGGAGTTTTGTTACTTACTTGGAGTCTAGTTTTAGTTACTTACTTTAGTTAGTTACTTGGAGTCTTTGTTCCATAACAAACAATGCACTGTCTTATACTCTGATATCTGGGTTACAGAGCTCACCTCCAAAACAATAATAGAAAGCTCTCGCTACCAATCAGTGCCTCTTGCCACTCATGTTCTTTCTTTCTCTATACTGCAAACACTCCTACTTATTGTCTCCTGATTCCCCACTCAAAACTTCCTTTCACTGCACCTTCCTTTTCCTCCTAACTTCTCCTATCACTCATCTCAAAAGAGGTATGCCTGCCCCTTACAGACCAGAAGCTCTTTACCCAGTCCCTCCTATTACAACATTCTTTCCACCCTTTTAGCTCCCACACTGCTGCCTCTACATCACAATACATTAACAAAGCATAATATAACAGAATTTAAAAAGAAATTAACATTAATACAGGATAACATTTTTTGTGTCCATTTTCCACGTTTTTCAATTTTGTTGCCATAACGCTTTATATCGTTCATTGTTGTTCTTCCTACTTTATAAATTCAAGCATTACTTGCAGTACTTTTACTGTTTCATAAATGTTTAATAATTAAATTTTTTTGTGACAATTCTAACACCACATGCATATGTTTATCTGCTATTACAAAGTATAGTAGATTAATTATAACAAAAGAGAAAAGCTACGAAACGCTATTAAAACTGAAGGTACATAACTGACATTGATTTCAAAATTCGGCATGACACATGGTGCTGGGGAAAAGCACTAGACACTAGCAGAAGGGAGAGCAAGGTTATTATACTTAACGAAAACTAAAATCAGAACTGAAACTATTAAAAAAACAAATAAAATAACAAAACCGAAATGAAAAACTAAAAATAAACGAAACTATTAAAGTAGCTGGAAAAACTAACTGAAATAAATAATAATTTACTAAAATATTTTTAGTTTTTGTTTTTGAATGAATATTCTTGCCGTTAGTCTTTAACCCTTGTAAGTTTTAACTCTAAAACAGAAAGTCATCCACCATGAGCCGCCCGCATATATTCATCCAGAGAACGGCAGCTGGTGAAGGAGGGTGGCAGTTCACACAGCATTTGCGGTGATAGAGCAAGCTGAGTGCGGGTGCGTAAAGCATGAGAAATAGAAAACGATTTGCGTGCCACCTTTTTTGTGCTTTTTGTATATCAAGATGTAATTCAAATGACTGAAATCAGAATGTGCTGGTCAACAAAACGTTAACCATAGCAAAATCACGAGTAACGTTTCAGTTTTTCTCAGGTGTTTGCTTTTTGTTGACAGCAATTCACCTGCCACATTGCACAGGAGAAATTGTTTTTACTTTCTCATATACAAAGTATACAGAAAGCATAGTAATCATGAAAAAATTCAACCTCAATATTTTGATGAATCTTGACATTATAGACTAACCAGTGTCCAACAATACTGTTTTTTGGAATTGCGTGTGTGAGCGTCTCTGTGCGTGTTTAAACACGATAACTCAAAAACGTAACTAGATAGATGAAATTCGGCATGTGGTTGTTACACCACAATTGTAGATCTGTATTAACTTTTCGGCCAAACCCATCACCCAGAAGTGGTACTTTACCTGAACACATAGTCGATTTTTGTTTTTTTATTTATACTGCTGCAGAGTCCGATTTATTCAACTTTACTTTTTTAATAATTGTTCAATATATTATTAATTTGATTTGTTGTTGATGGTTTCTTAATGTACACAATATAAATATAATCATTGTCTTGCAGTTTAATCCTCAAATATCCATCCCTATATCTGAGTATACAAGAAAGTCGATGGGAAACCACTCCCGGTTTTTGAAAATTAAAATGGCGCCGATCAAGAGACTGACTAGGTCATTATACAAGATCAGCATATTGTTACTGACCAATGACTTTTGCTTTAACACTAGAATTACCAGAGCCTACGAAAAAACTTGTAATTCCGTCCCACCTTAAATCGCTTCTTAAATCCCTTCACACCTCTCCGCCAGCGCCCTTTGTCTTCTAAATGTGCTGATAAAGAGAAGCTAGGAACAGCCGGCTATTCCATCCCCCCACCAATTTAGAGTGTGCACGAACTTCTCCCAGCTCATGCCTTGATTGAGTATCTGGGACTGAAGTGGAGTTTTAGAGTGGAAATAATATATCGTTATTTGGAACACACGCATTTCATGTCTGTTCCGTTTCTAAAGTAATCTGTGTCAACACATTGTTAAAACAGAAACATTTTTTATATTCTAGTAGTAGATGACAAAATGTAGGCATAAACTATATAATGTATGAAGCCTGAAGTCCAAATAGCAAAGAAACATTTTCATAAAAGGCTCAAATATAACACAACAATTGTGCTTTTATTCAAAAACTAGCAAAATACCCAAGCAAGGCTAAGTACTGCATTAAAATTTTATTAAGAAGAAAATTAAACCTTTTTAAACTGAGGGAAAATATGCCAATAATTATTTGTTAAGGATCTCTTTGTATACCATGTTGTCAGTTCGCCCCTCCGCTTGTAACATGACCAAGCTGTGCGCTGAGGTTACTCTTGAGCATGTAACTTACAGTTGGCCATGTGAACAGTAATCTTGTCTCAAATGTCACAGCTTGGATTGCTGCTGTCATAATCGGTTTGAGTTTCATGGTTTGTTTCAATTACGACAGTATTTGCAGGATTTGTTGTGTTGAAGTGACATTTGGCATCTGTCAAGCGTTGTAAGCACACAACCGGTTTCATTGATAAAATCACATCCAGCTTTTGAGAGTTTAAACATTCATAAACGTCAAAGTGTCCACTACTGAAATCGTCACCTGTCAATCTAAGATGTTTAAGAGGCATTGGCGGTTGTCGAAAGGTGTAAACTATTTGGCCATTTCGGTACACTTGAAAGCGACAACCGAACAATTCAGTGGCAGCCATCAACTCACATGCAGAACCATAGGTGAAGGGCTTAAGCATTTCACTCATATAGTGCTCCTGTGTAGTATAATTATCTCCTGTACCGTAATCAGTCCACACCTTGAACCTGTCCCAGTCATTCAATACATAAGACAGAATCTTCCTCCGGATATCAAGAGTGAGCCTGATATGGCCGTGCAATATGTAACAAAGAGAATGGAAAAGGTAGGTGGTATCTCCGGGCAGGAAACCACTTGGTAAGTGACAGTTCTTTGATCGATAGTGATCATCTCGATAGACATGTTATTGGGGGTTGGAATGATAAAGGAAATGGGTACCTGAGCAATGTAAAGTAATTGTAAAATACCTATACAATACCTATAATTGTAATAAACAAACAATAAAACAGCGGAGAAGCCGTGGATGAAACAAATTTGGGCTGTAATTATCAGTAGGGAGACGTAAATCCCGTGGCGAAGCAAGGAAGGGAATGTAGAGACCGGAGCGACGGACAGTCTTATATAGGCAGGCAGCCAGCCAGCCAACAACGTGGGAGGCGTTGGGACGGGGGACACAACACCACCTCACGCGGTGACCGAGGTGCAGGCTATGGACGTATATATGTACGTAAGTAGGATTCAGTTAGCGTTGGGAACCCGTGTACCAA
Source organism: Polypterus senegalus (assembly GCF_016835505.1). Classification (NCBI taxonomy): domain Eukaryota; kingdom Metazoa; phylum Chordata; class Cladistia; order Polypteriformes; family Polypteridae; genus Polypterus; species Polypterus senegalus. Next base: position 47,261,810 of record NC_053163.1, read on the forward strand.
ATTTCTTGAAGATGGGCCCATAAGTAACAACCGACAGTGGCATCATACCACCGAAATAAGTACGTACATTGGTTTTGGTTAGTGCAGGGAAGCCGCCTACCAAATTTCGAGAAGATGGGGCCATAAATAAGAAAGTTCAACATGGCAGACGTTGTTGACCGTTATGACCATTATGCATAGAATTTCGAAATGAAACCTGCTTAACTTTTGTAAGTAAGCTGTAAGGAATGAGCCTGCCAAATTTCAGCCTTCTACCTACACGGGAAGTTGGAGAATTAGTGACGTTGGAAAGTTCAATATGGCGGCCGACAGTGGTGTCATACTAACAAAATAAGTACGGACATCGGTTTCCGTTAAAAGTTCAATATGGCGGCCGACAGTGGCATCATACCACCGAAATAAGTACCAAATTTCAGCCTTCTACCTACACGGGAAGTTGGAGAATTAGTGACGTTGGAAAGTTTAATATGGTGGCTGACAGTGGCGTCATACCACCGAAATAAGTTTGTACATTGGTTTCGGTTAGCGCAGGGAAGCCGCCTACCAAATTTCGTGAAGATGGGGCCATGAATAAGAAAGTTCAATATGGCGGACGTTGTTGACCGTTACGCATAGAATTTCAAAATGAAACCTGCTTAACTTTTGTAAGTAAGCTGTAAGGAATGGGCCTGCCAAATTTCAGCCTTCTACCTACACGGGAAGTTGGAGAATTAGTGACGTTTGGAAAATTCAATATGGCGGCCGACAGTGGCGTCATACCACCGAAATAAGTACGTACATCGGTTTTGGTTAGCGCAGGGAAGCCACCTACCAAATTTCGTGAAGATGGGGTCAGCCTTCTACCTACACGGGAAGTTTGAAAATTGGTGACGTTGGAAAGTTCAATATGGCGGCTGACAGTGGCGTCATACCATCGAAATAAGTAAGTACATCGGTTTTGGTTAGCGCAGGTAAGACGCCTACCAAATTTCGTGAAGATGGGGCCATAAATAAGAAAGTTCAACATGGCGGGCGTTGTCGAACGTTATCGACTGTTATGACCGTTACGTGTAGAATTTCGAAATGAAACCTGCTTAACTTTTGTAAGTAAACTGTAAGGAATAAGCCTGCCAAATTTCAGCTTTCTACCTACATGGGAAGTTGGAGAATTAGTGATGAGTGAGTGAGTGAGTGAGTGATTGAGTGAGTGAGGGCTTTGCCTTTTATTATTATAGATATAACTGCAGAAACAAAAAGCCACTTTAACATGCAACATTCACAGTCCGATATTATAACTGCCTTCGTGGTGCAATGGAATCAGTTCTCGCCTTGGAATCAAAAGGTTGTGAGTTCGATCCTGCACCACTCTGTTTTGAGAAGTAAACCGCTCTTAGTCTTACTATTTTAGAATAAAAACATACATTTGATTTCAGTCTGTAACAGCCGGTGCAATTTATGATCCTTGTAAAGGTTAGTTTTTTTGTTTTTTTTTAATACACTTTTCATTCTCTCAGTCGTGTTCAGAATCAATCCATACAACCCCATCTGACACGGCTGTATTCACTAAAGACGCGCTATAGCTCTGCAGTGTACCACAATGCATACTAACGCCCAACACCCAACCGGGTTCTGACACACAAATGCTGGTGAAGCTGCCTTCTTCGTATCTCACCGTCACTTGCTTTTCTTTTTATTCAGTTATTGGTGTAAAAGTATAACAAAAGTGCACTTTTATTCAAGTGCACTTTTTCCATCGCCTTTTCCTGTAAGAAGCAATGTACACACTTCTCTCTATGCTGTGGTTTCTATTACACACCTGAAAGAAAGAGACAATAAATGTGAAAATATCATCGCACTAATGCAATATTATTTGAAAACGAACAGCGTCAGATTGGGTGTGAATTTATGCAGGAACTGGAAATTCTCGGATGCGGGACCTTCCCCCAGGGAAGAAAGTACAGTGTCAGGTGCACTTTCAGTGTAATAGTAACCATAGCACAGATAGTTGTGTGCACAGCAACAAGTACACGTGTCGTAAATGTAGGAAGGACGGTCCTTGGGTGTGTGGGAACTGTTAATATTTGAATGTGATGATTTTATATAGCACGGAATGAAAATCAGCACTTCTCAGCATTGCACCATGCAAGCTGTCGTATCAATCGCCTACTGTAACTTGCTTTCTTTTTTCTTCGTTTATGCAGGTAGTCTTGAATAAAAGTGCACTTGTTTGGTTTGCGAAATGAAGTGTCTGCGTGCACTTTTCATGGCATTACACGTGTATTTTTTGAGCATGCCAGTTTGAGCAGTTTAAAAAGTATTGAAAAGTATAACAAAACAACGGGCAGATAGGGAGTGTCTGATGATTGCATATAGCGCCGAAGTTACTGCTCTTTACCATTCTCTCCTCTGCATGTCCTGGAGTACAAAAGAAACAGAATACAGACGCGCTATAGCTCTGCAGTGTACCACGATGCATACTAACGCACCCCCCAAAGGGTTCTGACACACAGACGCTGGCGAAGCTGCCATCTTCGTATCTCACCGTCACTTGATTTTCTTTTTATTCAGTTTTATTGAGTGTTCCTGCCAGTCCCCGCATGTTGCTGTATGCTGTTTCTTTTGTACTCCAGGACATGCAGAGGAGAGAATGGTAAAGAGCAGTAACTTCGGCGCTATATGCAATCATCAGACACTCCCCATCTGCCCGTTGTTTTGTTATACTTTTACACCAATATATGTTCCTGCGTTTGAGCATGCTCAAACGGGCATGCTCAAAAAATACACGTGTAATGCCACGAAAAGTGCACGCAGACACTTCATTTTGCAAACAAAACAAGTGCACTTTTATTCAAGACTACCTGTATAACCGAAGAAAAAAAAAAGCAAGTTACAGTAGGCGATTGATACGACAGCTTGCAGGGTGCAATGCTGAGAAGTGCTGATTTTCATTCCGTGCTATATAAAATCATCACATTCAAATATTAACAGTTCCCACACACCCAAGGACCGTCCTTCCTACATTTACGACACGTGCACTTGTTGCCGTGCACACAACTATCTGTGCTATGGTTCCTATTACACTGAAAGTGCACCTGACACTGTACTTTCTTCCCTTGGGGAAGGTCCCGCATCAGAGAATTTCCAGTTCCTGCATAAATTCACACCCGATCTGACGCTGTTCGTTTTCAAATAATATTGCATTAGTGTGATGATATTTTCACATGTATTGTCTCTTTCTTTCAGGTGTGTAATAGAAACCACAGCATAGAGAGAAGTGTGTACATTGCTTCTTACAGAAAAAGGCGATGGAAAAAGTGCACTTGAATAAAAGTACACTTTTGTTATACTTTTATACCAATATATCTTCCTGTGTTTGAACGACACGGGCAGATGGGGAGTGTCTGATGATTGCATATAGCGCCGAAGTTACTGCTCTTTACCATTCTCTCCTATGCATGTCCTGGTGTACAAAAGAAACAGCATACAGCAACATGTGGGGACTGGCAGGAACACTCAATAAAACTGAATAAAAAGAAAAGCAAGTGACGGTGAGATACGAAGAAGGCAGCTTCGCCAGCGTTTGTGTGTCAGAACTCGGGGATTTACGTTAGTATGCATCGTGGTACACTGCAGAGCTATAGCACGTCTTTAGTGAAAACAGCTGTGTCAGATGGGGTTGTATGGATTGATTCTGAACACGACTGAGAGAATGAAAAGTGAATTAAAAAAAAAAAGCTAACCTTTACAAGGATCATAAATTGCACCGGCTGTTAAAGACTGAAATCAAATGTATGCTTTTATTCTAAAAAAGTAAGACTAAGAGCAATTTACTTCTCAAAACAGAGAGGTGCAGGATCGAACTCGCAACCTTTTTAATCCAAGGCAAGAACTGATTCTATTGTACCACGGAGGCAGTTACAAGAAACAGCTGTCAATGTCGCATGTTAAGGCAGCTTTTTGTTTCTGTAGTTATATTTTTGAATAAAAGCGCAATTGTTATCTACTACTAGAATATAAAAAACGTTTCTGTTTTAACAATGTGTTGACACAGATTACTGTAGAAACGGAACAGACATGAAATGGGTGTGTTCCAAATAACGATCTATTATTTCCACTCTAAAACTCCACTTCACTCCCAGATACTCAATCAAGGCATGAGCTGAGAGAAGTTCGTGTACGTTCTAAATTGGTGGGGGGATGGAATAGCCGGCTGCTCCTAGCTTCTCTTTATCAGCACATTTAGAGGACAAAGGACGCTGGCGGAGAGGTGTGAAGGGATTTAAGAAGCAATTTAAGGTGGGACGGAATTACAAGTTTTTTCGTAGGCTCTGGTAATTCTAGTGTTAAAAACATCGTTTAACAACAAAGCGATACAAACAAAGGTAGAGAGTTTGACAAGTGATGAAAAACTACTAATGGGTTTTTGTATTTATTCCATATTTATGAATTAATCTTTTTTAGTTCATATTCACAACTCAAAATACCTGATATTGTGAAAGTAATCCATTCATCCATCCATTTTCTAACCCGCTGAATCCGAATACAGGGTCACGGGGGTCTGCTGGAGCCAGTCCCAGCCAACACAGGGCAGGAACCAATCCTGGGCAGGGTGCCAACCCACCGCAGGACACACACAAACACACCAAGCACACACTAGGGCCAATTTAGAATCACCAATCCACCTAACCTGCATGTCTTTGGATTGTGGGAAGAAACCAGAGCACCTGGAGGAAACCCACGCAGACACGGGGAGAACATGCAAACTCCACACAGGGAGGACCCGGGAAGCGATCCTGCGTCTCCTAACTGCATGGCAGCAGCGCTACCACTGCGCCACCGTGCCGCCCAAAAGTAATCCATTAGCAGAATATTTTAAAATATTTGTCTCCCTTTTTTTCAATGTTTTTCTCTCTTTCCCAAAATAGTTGAAATATCATATTCTTTTTGTTCTTAACATCAGCCTTATCATATATATTGCATACCAGGGATTTTTCCTGCCTTGCATCTAAACTTGCCACGGTAGGCTCCAGGTTTTCTGAAATCTTACTCTGGATAAACAGGTTTAGATACTGTATATGTTGTTCTTAATCTCAGACACTGTCTCTGTTGTTTTGTGCCTGTCCACACTCCTATTACCTGCTCTTGCCCTGCTCATTATGGGTTTACTGTTCTTATGGTGGGCTATTCAAGACTCACCACCCCTAGCCTTTAGCAGCCTTTCCTGTACAGACCTCGTGGTTCAGAAACAGTTTCATCCCAAGAACTTTAAAGGCACTTAATCAATTGCTCCTTGTAGAACTGTTTGTACTTATAAGTACAATCACCCCACTGTAAACTTGCACTACAGTTATGTCGCACAACCTGAGCCACTTTATAAAGCGCATATTTACATATGATGACAATATAATTTTTAAGATGAAATGCAGCAAAATATGTTTATTATATTATACAGATAAAACTTTTACTTCATTTAAATCTATACTAATAAAAGGCAAAGCCCTCACTCACTCACTCACTCACTCACTCACTCACTCACTCACTCACTCACTCACTCACTCACTCAATCACTCAATCACTCACTGACTCACTCACTCACTGACTCATCACTAATTCTCCAACTTCCCGTGTGGGTGGAAGGCTGAAATTTGGCAGGTTCATTCCTTACAGCTTCCTTACAAAAGTTGGGCAGGTTTTATATCGAAATTCTACGCGTAATGGTCATAACTGGAAGCTGTTTTTCTCCATTTACTGTAATGGAGATGAGCTTGAACGCCGTGGGGGCGGAGTTTCGTGTGACATCATCACGCCTCCTACGTAATCACGCAGTACATAGAAAACCAGGAAGACCTCCAAAAAGCGCTGAAGAAAACATGCATTATATAATTGAGAAGGCAGCGAAACAATAAGAAGCGAAGCGAAAGTGACATATACAACCATATTCATGAGTTCTGCTACTGAAACAAAGCACGATGTAAACCTACACTTTAAATTAAGTTCATAGACAGGCTGCTGCTGGCGTTTGTAATTTAGTGCCTGCCCATATAAGGCCGTCCGTCAGCGGCAATCCAATAGCAAACTCCCACTAAATATTCACGGGTGAAGGACTGTGTTTATGGAGAGGAAGATGAGATGGTCAGGGTGGTGTTTGACACAAACTCAGCGAAACTGCGAGAGAAAGTTTTAAGTGCCAGGACTAAGGTAACATTAAATACAGCCATGGACATAGCACGAGATGGCACCAGCACAGCTGGGAACCTTCGATGCATGTACACCGAGTGGCTCACGTGAACTGACGCAGTGCACAGATAAAAGCAACAGTTCCAAAGAGCTGAACAAAACGAATTACACAATTGAAAAGGCAGCAAAAAATACATACAAGCATATTCATAAATCCAGCTACTGCGGAAACAAAGCACACGGTGGAAAAAGTCAATGTCCCGCTAAAGGAAGACAGTGTAAAAAAAACCGTGCATGCAGTGTGTCAGGTCTCAGATAAAGAAGAAGACGAGCTGTTTATTGATGCAGTAAGAAACGAATCGATGAAAGAAACCTGTCATCTTTACAACGATTGACAAACACGGAATGTAACTTGAACACAACACATCCTACAAATACGAACCTGATTGAAAGAAATAATGATAATCAAATCCTTGATGACAGCAACACTCAGTAACACTCACAAAACAAATACTGTATATTGACAGTCATGTTACGCTATTTTTAAAATGTTCCCTTTTCTTTTCTAGCTTTTTAACACACTACTTCTCCTATGATACGCGGGTATATATATATGTATATATATATCCCGATCTACATACTCGAATAATGGATACTTTATTCGCCATCAATGATTGTTTTGGTAAAGCCATACTCAGTGTATTCATTAGATGAACGGTAAAAAGTAAGAGCGAGGAGGATGCAGGCTGTAGTGCTTGGCGTCAACTCTATCTGAATTGCGCGATCACATTTCAAAAATATATCTTTTCAAGTTCTATTTAGTCCATATTTGTCAAACTCAAGGGCCACGGGCCACATCCGCCCGGCGTAATTATATCCGGCCCGAGATCATTTTATATACTGTATTATTGTTATTAATGGCCCAGGTATATGAAGCGCTGGTAACACAATAAACTACAGATCCCATAATGCAGCGCTTCAGCTGCCTTGCCGAACACTTACGCGTTAATCAAGTCTAGCTTATGATGCTGCAAGTTATTGCGAAGCTAGCTCACACGATGCTGGAGAGAAAAGTTGATTCTGAAAATAGAGCCTTTAAAAACCGATGGGAGGCTGAGTATATGTTTACTGAACCCGTGTGTCTCATTTGTGGAGCTAATGTGGCTGTAATTACAGAATTTAATCTAAGACGGCACTATGAGACAAAACATCAGGGTAACCTGAATGCAATGCAGAAGATACAGAAAGCAGAATAATTAAATAAGAATCTGACACTTCAGCGGACGTTTTTACCGTGCACAATCACAAAGTGATTTCAAGTGAAGCTGCTTTTATGGGAGACACAAATGCACCAGTGCACCTTGCCCCACTTTCCCTGTTGCCAAGTAATGTTAAACCAAGTCGTCACTACGGTGTTCCCAAATACGCACTTTGCTGATAAACTGAGCGCACTGAGTTTGCACGGCGCTTTGGTGACTTTGAAGAACAAAAAAAGTCCGTCTACATGCGGCTCGAACCTTGTGCATGTTTGGTAGCACATATCTGTGTGAGAAGCTCTTCTCAGTGATAAAGACTAACAAAACAGCACACAGGAGTCGCCTCACTGATGAGCACCTGCAATCCATCCTGAGAATCTCCACAACACAGAACCTCACACCAAACAGAAACGAACTTGTTGCCAAAAAAAGATGCCAGGCGTCCAGCTCTAAAATGACATATGAGCAAAGACAACTGAATGATTTGATTTGTTATTGCTGAAAGGAACACATTTTATTTATATTTCCAGGTTTTGTTATGCAGCATGTTCATATTTGAATTTGTATAATTTTGACAGGATATATTTTTATGGAGAGCAAAATCTTTTGGGATATTTAAAATCTAAGTTTATTTTTATATAAAATTACATAAGAGTAAAGAAATTTGAATGTTTGTTCTTTTAATGTTTACTTTATTTCTAACTTGTATAATTTAGACAGGATATATTTTTATGGAGAGCAAAATATTATAAGTTGTTTAAGGTTTGAGTTGATTTATTCAGGAATAATATTCCTGTCTGTTTTTACCATTCCTACCAAAGATATTTCTGTCGACTAAATAAAAATTACTTCTATTTAAAATTTAAATAGAACTTGAACAAATACGATAGTTCATAATATCCACGCAGACTTGCACGTAAGAGCGGGAGTTATCCGTTTTAACAAGCAGCGTATTGCACTGATACGAAATAGCTGTGTGTGTATATATGTAAATATGTATGTATATGTATATATATGTTTATATATGTGTGTGTGTATGTATATATATATGTATTTGTGTGTATATATGTGTGTATGTATATGTATGTGTATATATGTAGATATATATATGTATGTATATATGTGTATATGTATAGATATGTATATATATATATGTTTATGTTCAAAATGTTTCCTTTTCTTTTTCATTGCTTCTTTAACACACTACTTCTCCGCTGCGAAGCGCGGGTATTTTGCTAGTAATCTATATTCTTCACTGGGGCTGTCGTGAAGGATAGAATAATTAAACATGTACTGTGAAGATATTTCAATGTTTCTTAAACGTTTTGAAGAATCGGTGCTCTAAGCTTACAGATGGCTTAACATCTATTACAGAGCTGATTGTGTGGCAATCGGTTACTTAGAGAAAGATAAGCAAGGATTGCAGGGGCGGCTACGCCAATATATATTGAATATAAAACAGTTGCAGTTCCTTTCTTTTAAACTATTCTTTGAACATTTTTATTTTTTTATAATTATCCATTCATTGAGTGTAAAAGACAATCTTAAAGTTCCTGTTAATGTTAAAATTTGCATGAATGTTTGCTTAATTTGAAGTAAATACAAGTTTCATATTGTTATATAATGGGACAATCGTTTACCCCTCACATTTAATAGAGCGTTCTCAACTATTTCTATAACAGAAAGTTTAATTAGCCAGGTAGGAGCATAATCTCTCATCTAGATGCACGGACTGTTAGATTAGCTTTCAAACACATTGTCCTACTGTTTTCTGACCTTTTTATGAAGATATGAAGTTATGCCTGACATATGTCCTGCAAGTGTAGGATAGTGAAAAAACAAGAATATACCTAAGCCTTAAACATCTCATGCAAGAACCTCTTTTTTGTAATATCAGTTTTTCCTTTTATTTTGGTATGAACTGTGTTTGTCTTGAATTTTACTAAGATGTGTGGACTGTAAAATTATTTGCATATGCACCACACTTTTGCCCACATTGTTCAGGCAGGTAAGCTGAAGCTTTTTGAACCACTGGACAAGCACAGCTACACTGATGATAAATATTGAATTATAGTTTCTCATTGTGCGTACATAATACACTGCCAACATGTCAACAGTGTGGACAGTGATATTCAAAACTAAACATCACGTACAGGATGTACTGCATCCAAACTGGCAAACAATCAATATGACTGAATAATTTCTCACCCATACAGATTAGTTTAGATAAATTTATTTGGCTTTACAGAAGCTCATCAAATAACTAAATAAATAAAAATGGTAAATAAATATATTTTGTATTGTATGCACTAGCTTTTGAACAAACACCAGAAGGACAAAAAGGAGAATTAAAACAGAAACTCTTGACTTAGCAGTCACAGTGAGGCATTATATATTTGTATGTTGTTGGTATAAAGGAGCTACAGTAGCATTTTTTCGCAGACTTCTGCTGAATAATTTGTTGGCTGAAAGTCCTCAGTGTTAGTATGTCAAAGAGAGGGGAGACGCTCCATTTTGTTTTAATTCTCTCCTTTGCTATAAACCTCTCCAGAGTGCATCCCATAACTGAGCCTGTTTTTTTCAGTTTGTTAATTTGGTGGGCCTGTCTTAAAATGATATTACTAACTCTGTACACCACACCGTAGAAAATTGCATCGTCCATCACAGTTATAGAAGATGTGAAGGTTGGCACTGCTCACATTAAAGGAGCATGGTCTCCTAAGAAAAAAAACATCTGCTGTGACCTTTCTTGTATCGTTCCACTGTGATATGAGACCAATCCAGCCATTGATGTCCACATTGATTGATGTGGACCTTTCCAAGAAAGACCACCTCTACATCCATTCCTTGAATGGTGACTGGACATAGGGACTATTTGGTGTAGCAAAAGTCAATAACCACTTCCTTGGATTTGCTGATATTAAGGTGCAGATAATTCGCTTTGCACCAAGAAACAAAGTTTACCACCTGACTCCTATACTCTGTCCCTCCCCATAAGTGCAAAATCATCTGAGAATTTCTACAAGTAATATGTCCTGTTGTTATATTTATAATATGAGATGTACAACAGTAAAAGAAAAGGCAACATGACTGCTCCTTGTGGTACCCCAGTGTTTAGAGGCACAGTCCCTGAGTCTCATAAAGAGGCCATTATCCAGGACACCATAGGCTTATCCTCCTGCATATTTGAAAGCTTACCACTTCACAGGGATGGCAGGATGGTATTGAAAGCACTAAAGAAATAAAAAACAATCTTCACAGTGCTGCCAGCTTTGTCTAGGAGAGTATATGGAGCTGATAGGTAATTGTATCCTTCACTCCAATCTTTGTTCAAAAAGCAACCTACAATGGGTCCAAGTGGTCTACCACAAGAGGACTCATATTCTATTCCAAATTAACATCATTCTGGACGAAAAATTTTAATTACCTTTCAGATAGCCTTGGACTCACAATCCCTCCTAACCCATTAACAGCTGTGTTTGGTGTTCTTCCAGATGGGGTTAAAGTGGAGAAGGACAAACAAACTGTGATTGCATTCACTACACTTTTGGCACGCAGACATATCCTGATCAACTGGAACAACCCAAACTCTCCTCTTTTAAGTCAGTGGGAAACTGATGTGTTATACTATTTGAAATTGGAAAAAATCAAATACTCAGTTAGAGGATCCATACAGACTTTTTTCAAAACATGGCAGGATCTAATCAGTAATATTTTAAAACTAGCAAAATACCCGCTCTTCGCAGCGGAGAAGTAGTGTGTTAAAGAAGTAATGAAAGAGAAAACGAAAATCTTGAAAATAACGTAACATGATCATCAGTGTAATTGTTTTGTCACTGTTATGAGTGTTGCTGTCATATATATATATATATATATATATATATATATATATATATATATATATATATATATATATATATATATATATATATACTGCTCAAAAAAATTAAAGGAACACTTTGAAAACACATCAGATCTCAATGGGAAAAAGAAATCCTCCTGGATATCTATACTGATATAGACTGGGTAATGTGTTAGGAACGAAAGGATGCCACATCGTTTGATGGAAATGAAATGATCAACCTACAGAGCCCTGAATTCAAAGGCGCCCCAAAAATCAGAGTGAAAAAATTGTGGCAGGCTAGTTCATTTTGCCACAATTTAATTGCAACAACTCAAAATTGTACGCAGCACTTTGTATGGCCCCTGTGTTCTTGTATACATGCCTGATAACATCGGTGCATGCTTCTAATGAGATGGCAGATGGTGTTGTGGTGGATCTCCTCCCAGATCTGGACCAGGGCATCACTGAGCTCCTGGACAGTCTGAGGTGCAACCTGGTGGCATTGGATGGACCAAAACATAATGTCCCAGAGGTGTTCTATTGTATTTAGGTCAGGAAAGTGTGGTGGCCAGTCAATGGTATCAATTCCTTCATCCTCCAGGAACTGCCTGCATACTCTCACCACATGAGGCCAGGAATTGTCGTGCACCAGGAGCCACTGTACCAGCATAGGGTCTGACAATGGGTCCAAGGATTTCATCCTGATACCTAATGGCAGCCAAGGTGCCTTTGTCAACCCTATAGCGGTCTGTGTGACCCTCAATGGATATGCCTCCCCAGACAATCACTGACCCACCACCAAACTGCTCATGCTGAATGATGTTACAGACAGCATAACATTCTCCATGGCTTCTGCAGACCCTTCAACGTCTGTCACATGTGCTCAGGGTGAACCTGCTCTCATCTGTGAAAAACACAGGGTGCCATTGGTGGACCTGACAATTCTGGTATTCTATGGTAAATGCCGATCGAGCTCCACTGCGCTGGGTTGTGAGCACAGGGCCCACTAGAGGACGTTGGGCCCTCAGACCACCCTCAAGAAGTCTGTTTCTGATTGTTTGGTCAGAGACATTCACACCAGTGGCCTGCTGGAGGTCATTTTGTAGAGCTCTGGAAATGCTCATCCTGTTTGTCCTTGTCCAAAGGAGCAGATACCAGTCCTGCTGATGGGTTAAGGACCTTCTATGGTCCTGTCCAGCTCTCCTAGACTAACTGCCTGTCTCCTGGAATCTCCTCCATGCCCTTGAGACAGTGCTGGGAGACACTGCAAACCTTCTGGCAATGACACACATTGATGTGCCATCCTGGAGAACCCCCTATGCTACTTAACTGACCAAATCAATATCCCAGAAGTTTCATTGACTTTATGCTATACTCTGATTAAAAAGTGTTCCTTTAATTTTTTTGAGCAGTATATATATATATATATATATATATATCTTGAAAAGTTTCCCCCCTCACATATACTAATGTGCCACAAACAGGAAGTTAATATCACCAACCATTCCCATTTTATTAAGGTGTATCGGTATAAATAGCCCACCCTGTATACAGTATATATACAGCTCAAAAGAATTAAAGGAACACTTTTTAATCAGAGTATAGCATAAAGTCAATGAAACTTATGGGATATTTATCTGGTCAGTTAAGTAGCAGAGGGGGATGTTAATCAGTTTTGGCTGCTGTGGTGTTAATGAAATTAACAACAGATGCACTAGAGGGGCAACAATGAGATGACCACCAAAACAGGAATGGTTTAACAGGTGGAGGCCACTGACATTTTTCCCTCCTCATCTTTTCTGACTGTTTCTTCACTAATTTTGCATTTGGCTACAGTCAGTGTCACTACTGGTAGCATGAGGCACTACCTGGACCCTACAGAGGTTGCACAGGTTGTCCAACTTCTCCAGGATGGCACATCAATACATGTCATTGCCAGAAGGTTTGCTGTGTCTCCCTGCACAGTCTCAAGGGCATGGAGGAGATTCTAGGAGACAAGCAGTTACTCTAGGAGAGCTGGAGAGGGCCATAGAAGGTCCATAACCCATCAGCAGGACCAGTATCTGCTCCTTTGGGCAAGGAGGAACAGGATCAGCACTGCCAGAGCCCTACAAAATGACCTCCAGCAGGCCACTGGTGTGAATGTCTCTGACCAAACAACCAGAAAGACTTCATGAGGGTGATCCAAGGGCCCCATGTCCCCTAATGGGCCCTGAGCTCACTGCCCAGCAGCATGCAGCTCGATTGGCATTCGCCATAGAATACCAGAATTGGCAGATGCACCACTGGTGCCCTGTGCTTTTTACAGATGAGAGCAGGTTCACCCTCAGCACGTGACAGAAGTGAAAGGGTCTGGAGAAGCCATGGAGAACATTATGCTGCCTGTAACATCATTCAGCATGAGCAGTTTGGTGGTGGGTTAATGATTGTCTGGGGAGGCATATCCATTGAGGGTCACACAGACTGCTACAGGCTTGACAAAGGCATCTTGGCTGCCATTAGGTATCAGGATGAAATCCTTGGACCCATTGTCAGACCCTATGCTGGTACAGTGGCTCCTGGTGCACGACAATTCCTGGCCTCATGTGGTGAGAGTATGCAGGCAGTTCCTGGAGGATGAAGGAATTGATACCATTGACTGGCCACCACACTTTCCTGACCTAAATCCAATAGAACACCTCTGGGACATTCTGTTTTGGTC